>NW_020271389.1:103008-160508 GCF_002803265.2 Melanaphis sacchari | reverse complement strand
GGAAAATTTTTAGTGGAAGAAGGGGAAAATCTATAAGTGTATTATTTTGTTATGGAAAAAACAAACCATCGTACATGATATTGCTTAATCCCAATAAATTCTAGTTTAAGTTTTGACGGTAATTTCCGTTCTAACCTAACCCGACGCCGAACTCATACGTCATAATATCTACGTCGCGTATTACCATGTTTTCTTTAGGAAAACGATGGATTACAGTCGTTTTTTAATTTCCCGTATATTTCGATCAAATCGTTTATTACATCATCGTTCTCGAACGCGTTCATTAATACGGGGTAAAAATCTCGCTGTATAATTACCGCTTTTGTGACACACAAAAACTCGTCGATAACGACGTTGTTAGGTACAGTAAACTTTATGTGATCATGTCGTTTTCGGTTTGACTGTCTTTGGAAAACGGTTAGCGTAGGGCGTTCGCTCCACGTCCACCGCGCCGCGTGTGATTTATGTGTGTTTGAGCAAGAGTTTTGTGGTGTAGGATCTATCTTCATCGTTTATGATCTCGGACTAGTCTAGCCATACACAGCTATAGCTACACTAACAAGCAAATGTTTTTATTTTTTTATTTTTGTCCACAAATTAACACCATTTTTAGACAAGACGCGGTGGTTATACAAGAGTGTACGCATCTATTGCGTTATACGCGTTTGTACAGGACAGAAGGCGCACACGAACATACGCAGAAATCACATAAAAAAATCAAGTTTTCGCATCGTTGCTCGTGTAAAACAAAACGCGTTTTTCCCCCGTCCTACACACGCTCGTATAAACTTGTAGGTACTCTATTCTAGATTGTACAAGAAAAAAAACCATTACACGGTTGCCAATTCGTCGTTATTTTCTCGACGTAGGTGCGTGGAAATATATTATGTCGAGAGAGAGAGAGACACACACACACACACACAGAGTCGGAGAGGGAGCGAGCGAGAGCCTGCTGATTCATTCGCCGAAAAAGCGTCTTACAACACCCTACCTCTCTTGTATATTATGCATTCGCATGCAAATGTGTCTTATACATGTGATTTATCTAGTTTACAAGTCGGTTGGAATGACAAATTTAACGGTAGCAAATTTAACAGAAACGCTGTGCTTGTAAATTATGGGTACTGATATTACACGTATGAAATATAGGCACATATTAATAGGACCTTATAATATGTGCCTCCATATTCTTTACCGTGAACAATACTGCTGTTAAGATACTTATATTATTCTGGTGTACTCTAAGCTCACAGCGATGTTGTATTAACATTTTTGTTCTCATCGTTTGTTGTGCACATACATTACAACAGCTATACTATAACAATTATTCGCAGACTAAGAACATTAAAAATCTACGTGTCCGCGTCTCATTAAATAATTGTAATATTTATTTAGACAATAGGTTTATATTTTAATTCTATCTGAATAATGCAGTGTGTAGGTATGATTTTAAATTGTAATTTGTAAACATGCTATTGCTCTGATATGTTATACATACAGTGTAACACTAATTTCAATTTTTTATAAATCTCGTTCGTTATCATATTTAACAATATCTAAGTACGATTTATTGTTCAAAACTCAATTGTCTGCGGGATAAAAAAATCCTATAAACGTTCTTTTCGTCTATTTTACAATATAATAATATAATATAAATAATTTATTGAAAACTCGACGGAAAACTAACACAAGCTTCCATCCGAAAGTTTATATCAGACTGAGTATAGAAATACCTATATAACTCCATTCAAACTAGTATATTCTCTTTTGTTGTTTTACTTACAAGAATATCAATAACGAATACTCAAACGATAAAACACTCATATTATTTTTGTTTTTCTGTTGAGTAGATACTTTGTAAACTTTTAGTATACGTTTTAACTAAAAAAAAAAAAAAAAAATATGAAACACATACTTTTCTATATATTTTATTCATTTAAATATATTAATAATAAATGTATATTATATATTATTTAGGTGTATAATATGTTATTAGGTTCTTTTCTGTTTATGTCTGGAGTTTTACTGGAGTTTCCATAGTACATAGAAAGTGAATGAAGATTGGAGATGTATTTTATTTAATAAAAGTATTAATCTAGAGACATTTGATAAATAGTGATGTATACAATTTTAAATATATTTCTTTACATCAGACCAAATATTGTCTGAAATTTGCAATTATTTCGTTGTTTACTCTTAGATATTAATCATCCATGAATATACCAATATTTTACAAAATTGAAAAATATTTATTAATTTTTTTTATTGTGGTTAATATTTATTAATAATTTATTTTAAATTGAACCTTTTCTTATAGATTATACGGATAGAATACAAAATGTAAATGTTTATCTTTTTTTTTCTCATAATATATTTATTATTTATTTTTATTTTTTTGATGATTTTATACCAAAATAATTATAATAAACAATATAAGTCACTTTAATTCTAATTGATTTAAAATAAAATAAAATGTTGTCATGTATTACAATGATTATACTTATTGCTTAGGTTTGTGTCTTGTTTCAAACTATTAAAGTGTAAAAGAAAACAATATTGAGTAAAGATTTATGATTTAAGTGTTTTTATTGTAGTGAAGAAGTTATTGATTTTACAGTGATGTGGCTTTAAGAGTAATAAAAAAAGGCTAAAAATATTCGTGCATTAATTTTATGTAAAATAGAATTTGATTACGATCTCATCATAAAAATATATTGTATTTTTTGCTTTATATACAAAGATATTGACAAATTTAAGATATTCGTAAAATTAGCAAATATTTATTTAAGTTTTACGTAAGTGTAACAATAATTTATTACAAAAAAACATTTAAATTAAAATTTAAAATTATTTATGATCACTATTTATATAAATATGTACTTGTGAATATTTATATTTCCAGGAATAATATTATAAACTCATTCTTTTAGATAATGAGTAAATGACCTATATATTTTACAATATCTAAGATATTCTATAGTGAAGTCTTACGCCTAGTCTTAAATAAATGTAGTGTTAGGTAGTATGTATTTGATATCGATAAATTATTATTAATGTCATAAACTTATAAAGTATTTTAAGTGGTGAATTACAATTTTTACAATGTTTTTATTGTTTTGACCTATTTACTTGGTGTCGATTAAACGTTATAATATAATAGGGTTAGGTCAAACATTTTGTTCACTAGCTATTTAAACCGGTGTGCAAACACACCAGCCCCGACAATACCTAAAGCTGTTGGGTATGGACTTTAATCACTTTACATCCGGCCATTAAAAGGCAGAGAAGGTTAACACCTCGGAAGTCGTGTCTGTGAGGTGAGTAAGGGAAGGCGTAGTCTGAGTTATTAATTTACCCGAACCCGTAGGACTTGTAAAATCCGAATTCTCTCCAATACACACACACACACACACACACACTTGCCAAAGTCTTTAGCGGTCTTAAACCATATAGTTAACGGCGTTGGTGGATAAGTAAGGAGAAGGGATTTAATTACTAGTGTTTGCGACGATGTCGTATGCCCGTTAAGCCTTTATGGGCTTCCTTTATTTGACGGGCGCATGTGTATATATTATATACAAAATATAACCCTCCATAAATATATATATATATATATATATATATATATATATATATATTAACGTAGTTCATGGAAAACTGAACTTATAGACGATAACAACCCAATGGCGTAGTGCTACAAGCCCGTAGATAATAGTTTCCACGACTTGTCTTGTACCTACATACCATTTATATTTATATATATTGTAGGTATATATAGTATTTTATACCCATCAACCCACAGTTGATCGCACAACTTTATGCCTCTAAATAATAATAATACGTAATAATAATGTATTACAAAACCATCCATAACTTATCTGCGACAAAAATCATTGCTCTAGGTACATCAGATTAAATTTATTTTCCTATAAATCTGTATAATATTCGTTAGTATAGTAAAGTTTTGTTTTGTATACTCATTGATTTTAGACATTTTTTGAGCGAAGTATACAAAGAATAAAGATATACATATTTTTGTCGCTTGGCGTAGCGCGTTAGGTTCTGCCTGCCGCAGAATGCGATTGAGAGTAAGTAACGGCCACAGCTACTGGTTACCGGATGGGTGACCATCCGGATTCATAGTGGTTAAAAACCTTGCCTGCACATATACACGTGTTTGCTTATTAATCGTAACTATAGTAAAAAAACAATCTACTATACCAAATTTACCCCTACCATAGTTCATAACGCCTACAACAGCTAATGACCCTAGTCGCTGGGCTTGAGTTCGATAAAAAAAAAATATATATATATACATATTTAGATATAGAAAATTTGAATTCTGGTGTTTCATATGTTTTAATAAATAATAAATGGTAAATATAAATCGTAAACAAATTAATTTATCTAATTATAGACGGTTTATTCTTCTAAAACATGCTCTATTAAACTATTAAAGTTAAGTACTTATTAATAACGAAATTTGATGTTTTATATATTTTAATTGGATATATTAATGCCTATATAGATATTTCATCGTCAATTTTTTTTCCACACAGTTATATATTTTTTTTTTTTTTTTTTTTGTCAATGTAGTGATTGATTAATTTACTTAACATTTTATGATTGATGTATTATTATTAAAAAAAAAAAAAACCACAATTGTAAAATAACAAATATAATATACAAATAATGTGTTTATATTTATATGAAATAGAATGCACTCACTGCTAATTTAACAACTATAATCATTTTTAGTATACCTAGTTAATATTTATTTTACAATATTATTAGTTGATGCTATCTTTCAAAAATTAATTTAGAAGTTATATATTATGGTTTGTATTTACATTCGAGTTTATCATATTTTGACGATTTTGAAATGTGTGAGATAATAAATCATATCTCAATTATTAAAAACCAACCCACAAATCTAAGGTGGTAAATAACTGTTATTGTTTATTTATTTAAAGTCCTAAAACATAATAATATTACAAATATCGCGTGTGGAAAATACAATAAATTAGACATTATTACTTAATAATAGATTGTATTTAATGAGAAAGACTTAGAAAGCATTAAACACAAATTAAAGAAAATAATAAACTGTTAAATATAATCTAAGACATATGTATTGCATGCAACCATTAGAAGGTAGCAGAAGAGTTAAAAATATAAGTTTTATTTCATAACAATGGGTAAAAAAAAAATGGTTTAGAATCTCTTGTATTAAAGCTATTAGTTTTAAAGCGGATTAGAGAAAATATTTCATGGCATATTTACAAAAACATATTCGAATACATAAAATAATATACAATATTATACATAAATATATACAATATATGTATGAGTGCTTAAATTTTCAAGTTAAAATAATTTAATTAATATATTTAAACGTTTATATTTTAATTAAAAAAAAAAAAAAAACCATTCGGTGAATGAACAAAAAGTGATGGATTAGTGATATTGGCCTATTCATAAAGTACCGTAATACTACCGATATAATATAAGACTTCATAATATAATGTTATATTGGGTTTATCTTACCAAATTAAAATATTGTTTTATTTTTTTTTTTTTTTTTTGATGACGCTATTAAATCATCAAATACCGGTACAGTGCACGCTGACGTAAAAACCATTTTCATTTTTTCTAACACATTTTTACAATAAGGCTTACAACCCACGACTGTTTCTATTTCATAAAAGTATACACTATACACATAGCTTGCGACAATTTTATTTTTCTTCTTCCTCGAGACTATATTTTCTGATTTTATCCTTCTAGCTTTGGCCCCACTAAAACCCCACGATTTATAGGTGAGAAATGAAAGGGTGAGAGAAAAATATTATTATGTGATATTGAAATGCGAAATCCGTGCCCGACTCGCGCGCGTGGTCTATTTATTACGCGAGACGTGTTGGAGTGCTGCTGCTGCAAGCGTGGGCCTATCGCGGCCGCCGAGTCATTGTTTAACACGCAGCACCTTGGCACGCGGGGTCGTTATTCACACCCTTCGTATAATATTATTCCTTTAAGTATAATATTTCGGTGAATCGACATACACACACACACACACACACACTGACACACGCTGTTCGAGTGTTCGTATTATATTTTGTGTATTATTTCACAAGATAAAACACCGCGTGCCATTTTAAATAAATATATATATAATATGTGTAGAATACGATTTATATTTATATTTATACATACCTATTGCGTAAGAATATTTCGAATCTTTGTGCGGGCGGTGGGGAGGGGGGAGGCATGAATAAATCCGCGATGGAATGGGGAAATCGTTCGACGTCAAATTTGATTTATACCATCCCGATGGTGAAACCCTATGAATACGATTTTTCTCTATGATATATATATATATATTGTATGCACACTGTGCTATATAATGTGTACGTGAAAAGAGGGTGAAAAAATCTTGGCACACGTAATCTTCAATAATATGTCTGACAATCGTCCGATGTGGTCTTACCACAAGCTATATATTCGCACGTGTCTTCAAACTTTTATGTAAATTAACTCCTATGATATATTGCGTTAAATTTATTATTGTTAAAAAAAAAAAAAAAACTTATCACGCGAAGTCTCCAAATAACCGAGTGTATTTTGCGACTGGAAGTGTACAGTCTAGAATATTGAATACATTTATCTCATATAAAAATAAATACGAACTATACAGGATACTCGTAGTTATATTCTTGTTGTGTATTTTTATTAGCGATGGAAGTATGCAGTTAATAAACATCACCGACGTTTGGTATACATATATTGTTTTACATAAATATATAAATATTAATTTTGTCAAATCGAAATTCTCAGTAATATGTAAGAACTATTTAACATCTGTAGTAAATTTAATTTTTACCGAAAATTGAAAGTAATAATATGATTTTGTCTAGAGGGTCTAGCAGCAGTGATGTTTACAATAATTACGATGACGTTTACGAGTGCCAGTTAATTTAACGGCCGTAACCAACCCCTCTTCGTAGCTATATTTATCCCTCTTGGTCTGACAAGGGTCGTTTTTCAACAACTATTTAATTTTAGTTTTTTCTATTATGATATTTATTATGTGATTCTTTATCGGATTTTTAATATTATCTCATTTTTAATACTTAACATCTTTGTTGATTCCATCACAGATTCTAATCGTATGATGACTGTTCATTTAACTGATTGTTGAGAAATTCAACACAACCTATTACAAGCTGCGCACTGTTTCTGACCCAATTATGCTCTCCTGGTATTCATCTATAAATTTCCAAATCGCATTGAGTTATAATATTATTCTAAAACAACTGTTCAATTAGATCAAATAGCAACACAATTACAGCAAAACGTAATTTAAACACTATATAAATTGTTCGTGTGAACTGTGTACATGCATAATATTATCGAACTTTAACTTGAAAATTGAAATTGAAATATTAATAACTAAAAATATATTTCCTGGTTACAAAAGCACATTTTCTGCTTAATAAAGTAATTGGCTTTCAATTAAATAAAATAAATGTTCAAAGCAATGACATGTCTATACAATTGCATAATTTTATTCAACAATCATATCGGTGTTTATAGTTTACACATATTATTCGTATATTATTACTACTGTATATTTTAATTTTTAAGTACTAAGTTTGCAATTACAGTACAAATGGTTATTTAATTTTTAAAACAAAGAAAAATTATTATTTAATTAATAAATATAGTTTATAGGTATACTTTACTATTGTTTTAATAAAAAAAATTGAAATTAAAACTAACTTAGAAAAATAAGAGCTGGATTTAAGAAAAATGTTTACTTTAAAAAACGTATTAAATATTGGATTAAAATGTTAACACACCCACATAAATTTAAATTCAATGCGTGGGCACCTGTGGCAATTACTGGTCATCATAAAAGCAATTACAAGTGCTTTCGGCATTAACTACAAAGTTCTTTTGAAAATAAAATACTTACACCATAAGAGAATTAAACATAACAAAAATCCGGACGTATCTGACAGCCTCGCCCTTAAGATCGTAAAAAATTTAAAACGCGTTTTTATTGCATCCGGTATTCACTATTCTATGCTGCTATCGTATAATAATTAAGTCGGAACAAGATCGAACACTTGTAATACTGAGGAGATACTAACAACGAATTAAAATATAAGTTTATCATTTTTAATTTTTATTATTCCACTATAGCGAATCGAGACATCAACTTTTGCATCACAGGTATGTAATGAATTACTTTTGATTAGATTATTATTATTATTATTATTATTCGCAACACATTCCACTCTAAAAAATGTGCTAAAAACAACATCATATTCCTTTACTGTTTCACGTTATATCCTATCTTAAATTTATCATAATTTTGAACGAAGGTTTGTGCTTTTAGTGTAGTTTATATAGTTTGCCGCAATAAAAGTCTACAAAGTAATAAACTTCATATCTAATTGGACTTCTCGTATTTTTTCGGTTTGGGTTATTACATTCTTAAATCATCAAACAACGATGGTTACTTTTCAACTGATGTTTATAATAAAATTGAATTATACATTTATTCATGAATAAAATAATGCTCAATATATATATATATGTGTGTGTGTAATAAATATACTAAAAAAGTGTTCAAAAAATTCATATGGCACTTCCCAAGGTTGAAAATTAAAATAAATCATATTTATTTTCAGAATTTATTTGTATGATTTTACAAAAACTAGATTATTTATTAAAAAAACTCACGAATCTTTAATTCTTTAGGTGTACCTGTACAAAAATATTTTAATTATTTCGAGAACGATTGTCGATTTAGAACAATTTTAAGAATTTGCTAATTTAGGTATACGCAATCATCCATATAAAATAACTTTTTTTTTATTATAGAATTAATTTATGTATATTCAATCAGTTTTTAAAATGTTTACGATTAATTACACGATTTTTTGTGCATTGAACATTTTTAAATTTCTTACAAGCTGTAAATCATTCCAAACTTTATTATTGAATTAGGATACAAATAATACCTACTTACTTCTATATCAACGGGTAATGAAGTGATTGACGACATATAGGAGTAGGTACCTATACCAATAACAATATTCAATGGATTCTATCCAGTAATAAAATTGTGATTTTTAAAATTGACAATCTAAATTTTGAATATTAATGTATAGGTGCATATTGGTATTACATAATATCTTTCTACGCGAATAATGTGCACAGACATTTCACGTTTAATGATCACTTTATGACTTCAATATCTTCGTTGTCTCATTTTATCTACTAAATAAACTATCAACAACATACTTTGGGATTCTAATAAGACATACTTCCATTTCCATAGATTCATTTTATTGCTCATAAGTCATTACTCATCGTCGGGGAATTATTTGAAATCGTGTGGCCTATAAAACGGCTTCCGGTTTTCATTCCATTCCGCAAAAATTCAATAATATCTTATAGTGTATAAATATAATATAATGTAATATAATATAATATTATTCGCCGCGAGTCGACGGCACTGTATTATACTTGGACATCGGAGGACGCACGTATTGAATAGAATAAGTATGTGACTGTGATCGACCAACAAGTGCATTCCAAACAAATTTTTAACATGGGAAAAAATCGAATAAAACACACGTGGATACAAGCCATGGGAATCGACTTATATGCATTTTGCGCCGGCCGTGTAGTGGTGCTGCAGCTGTCCCCCGAGAGAGGTGGCCCTAGACGTTTTTATTGACCGGAATATCGCGCCGGACGTGCACAATAACGTTTTTGTACATTGGCATCGGGGTTTTGATGGATTGGCACGGACACACACCTGGTAGCGCGTGATGTTTTGATTGGATTGAACGTCTAAAGAAATTACCGTACAACCGTAGGTGTTATTATCATTGTCATCGGCAGAAACGTCTCTTTCTTCGGAGTATTATTATTATTATATTATATTATATTATATTATATAAGAGGTGCACACACAAGCAGCAGAAGCAGCAGCAGCAGCAGCAGTGTAGTCGCTGTTATATAAATCAGGGGGAGTTGTGTGTGCGGGGGAGTTTCGGAAAGAGCGCGCGAGGGTTACGTCAAGACCTCCCAGAAATATATGTTGTGCACAGATGCCAAAGAACGAACGTCTTCGTTTTTGAAAATCCCATACGCATCGTATACAACGCACGCACACACGGCGAATATCTCCCTATTGTTGTCACCTTCACAATTAGAACACTCTATATACACCCCAAAGGCTTCCCAACCCCCGCAGCTCGGTAAACACTCTCGGCCAACAATATACACCACCCCCTCGGCCTAAACCGCCACCACCGCCATCTCGGCCATAATCGATGAGCCTCGTTTTGTTGTATCCGGATTCCCGTACACATACATACGTAGTTATATATTATATTGTATTATAAACACGCATTAAGACGTCTACCGGTGGCCGTGCCACGAATGTATCTTTATACTGCTGCTGCAGCTATATCCTCCTTATATTATTATTATTATTATTATTATTACGGTTGCCATTGTACTCCTGTATTGCTAATAGGCCCCCTAATATTACACGTATTATCGTCGTACCCCTTGGAGCAGGATATGCATTTCAATGGATGTTTTTATTGGCGCGATATTGTGTTATATAATATAATAATACTAATAGTAATAATAATAATAATAATAATATATTAATCGTATTTGGCCGAGTTTCCGCACCGATGTCGTGTTCTGTATAGGAAACGGGTGTCGTGACGGTTTATGCACCGCATTTCTCCGAGATTATCGGTTTTATTCGTGTAGTATGAGATTCCATCATAATTTCAGCTGTAGGTCCCCATATAATCAAATGAGACCGTAAAAATGCATACACGTACGCGATGGTAAACGCATTACAAAGTTTGCATGGTGCGTTTTATTTCTTCCGTATAACAATCTCCTTCGCACTTTATTGAACAACGGCGCAGCAGTGTAGGCATTTTCCATTAGGCTTTATGGTTTCGAAACTTGTTCGCAGCTGTTGAAATCGACTTAAGGGAAAATTGTTATCTTTTTTATAAAATTGATTTGTCAATACCTAGGTTAGGTATATGTATACATGCGTGTATTGCTTTTTTTTTCTAATTAAAGTAAAATAGACTCTCCTTCTTCTATAAACGACGAATTCGTTATTATTCCATTTAACATTACTCGTAAAGAAAATAAATACCAATATGTGTATGATAAAAATATAATTATTGTTCAATATTAGTTTTATAAAAAATTTGTCTTCACAAATAATGTAAACTTCTCGTTTATTAATAATCGTTTAACTTTTTTTAAATTTAAATTAAATTTTAGAGTAAAAAACGTTTATAATTATTTATCACGTGTATATATTGTATATTAATACTTGAATTTTAAACGAATTAATAATGCGTGGTTTGATTTTTTTATTACGTCGCATTTCAAATTTTAAATTTATATTATAAATATACATGGTAAATAAATTATACATAACCAAATTAAAAATGGTTAAATTCAACATATAATTAATACATCTAGTGAATGTATTAGCTTAAAATAGAGAAAAAAATAAAAAAATTCAAATAATATTGCAGTTCACAAAAGTTTTAATGCTAATTAAGATAATAATGATTTATTGATGATGATAACAGCTACCTCACTTATACTCGTACGTTTTTATACAGTATTAGGCAGGTATATTTAAAGTATGTGATAGACAATGGTTTTTTTTTTTTTTGTAACTTTAGTACTTTGAAATATTTTAAAACGTTTTGTTAGTACAATGCGTTTTATTATGCAAATGTCAGAAAGTATACCTGATCAGACACCTAAAAGCCTTATTCTATTCGATATCAATTTTCATTTTCAATTTAATGCTTTTTGTGCGGTTTAAAGCAATAGTTATGACCATACTGACAATAAAGTTAATTAGTCGTTAAAAAAAAAGTATTCATAAAAAAAACTTTGCAAAAATTAGGGTTTGAATTTGTACCTTTTTTTTTTTTACAATGATTCATGAAAAATATAAGGTTTCTGTCCGGTTTTCTTTTTTATGTAGTTCATAAAGGCAACCATTATGAAACGCCAGTTTTTTTTAAAGCATATACGATAGTTGAACACGCGGTTTCATTTCGTTGTTATTTTCTCTTCAGTTTCCCATTGTTAATTAAATTAGAAGCGAAATTAATGGACGATCTCTATTGTGACTGGCCATTGATATGTGTGGCTACCGGTCGGTGCACTTCCTGATGATGAGCTCACAAAAAATTAGGGGAAAAGAGGACGATCTATGTTTTATTTTTTTTTTATTATTACTATTATTATTCTTTGGTGTGAATAATAAAAAAAAAAAAAAACTAAAGTCCTGAGTGAATGATGACCATCGGAAGGACCTGCAAGTATACAAAAGGATCATTAATAACGATTTGTATAAACCCTTTTTATTTTTTATTTACTATACTACCCCAGTAGTCACTGTCCCTGTGGAACCAGTTCGATAGATATTTATTTGGACATCCTCATGAAAAAACTAGGCAACACGTGGCGCCTTATTAGTCCCATGAGGTGTTTACGATTGGTGTTTTCTCACACTTTTGGGATGTTTCTAAGAGTTATAAAACATATTTTTACGACATATTTTTAAAACGAAAACCACGTTCTACCTCAGGGATTTTGCTGAGCTATGACGACAACAGTGCATTTGTTTGATGAGAAAACTAAGTTCTCATAGTATTAAAAAAAATAAATAAAACTATATCATAATAAAACGCTCAATAATATCTTGAAATATTAAAGTATTTTATTTTAGTAAATCCATAACTTATATTAAAAACTATTTATGGATATTTCATGTTTATAAGTAAGTAAAAAATTTAAACAAATAATTTATTTTTATGTATAACGCTTAAAATCATAAAAACTTTAATTTTCTATGAAACAATATATTATTCTATTACATTATCCATTACTTACTTTTAAATTTAAAGAAAAAAAATATTGTTGTAACATTTAAGGCTATTGGACTACTTATTTTTGTGTGCAGTTAGCGTTAGTAATCGCTAACATTTAATTCTTATAAAATACTGGATACAATGGGTCTTTTATCGCAATAGAAAAACACCCAATTGTAAAAACATATATATATATATATATATATATATTATTACAATAGATTGATGTAGAAATGCGAAATAACAAAAATATTCTAGATTGATTGATCAACATAAGTGTTTAGTTTGATTTAATTTGCGTGGGATAGAGAAAGTTTGAATATCCGTAAAATTCACTCCGAACAGCAATACAATAATATTAATTAAAAATACATTTTTAACAGACCAAAAGAAAAAAAAGATTTTCATAAGAAATACGAAAACATGTAATTATTATCCAAAAATATACAAAATAATAGAAATAATCAATCAATAACAATAATAATAATAATAATAATTTATTTTAAATAAAAAAAATATTCCAATTAAAACACTATCATCATAACGCTTAATATTTATAATTTTCTACAATTATATATAGTATTAAGAAGTGTTTCTATTTACCTGCATGATAATGTACATTGTATAACATAACTACATTTATTGGATGACTAATCCCTTTTAGTAGGCGTTAAACTGATGAACATTGTTATAAGTTATAACACTATACAATAAATTTATAAAATAATATGCATTTATACGGAACAAATAGAAAACGACGAATATTAATGGCCAACTTCAGACAGTGTAGGACAGATAACACATGCAACTGCATTACGTTCTCTTAAAATAAAAATTACTTTTAATTTTATCTCTTACAAGCATTATAATTTAACTAGTCAAAGCTAGTTTTTAATTATCTAAAACGACATTATATATTTTAATAACATATATTTTTTGATGGTTAATATAGAAAAAGAAAAAAATAATTGAGCACTTAAATAGATTTTGTGATGTTTATATGTCGTTTATTGTGTTTATCTTTCCGCCTACGAGATTATATAAATGGCACTTCTTTTCCCCCTTTTTTCTTACTCGCCCCTTCTAATAATTTAAAAATATTCTATTACTGAGGGTGCGTTACTTGGAGTTTAATAGCGTTATAGTATCTGTATAATATGTGATAAATAATTATTATTATGTATAACTTAAATTATTAATTTATGTAATATATTTCAAGAATGCATTAAATGTACTTATACAATAATAATATATGAGGAATAATTTTAATTATTATATAAAATTTCGTATCATAAGACAATATATTTAAAACAATAAATACATATTTTAATTTTAATATCAAACTAAATATTTTTGAGTAAAATAATGTATTATCATTGTTTAATAGTTACTATTAAAATTAACCCTAAAAATGTTTATGACAGTTAAGGCTTGAGAATGTTAAATTAAATTTATTAATCACAATTATTAAACATAATTTTTACACTCATAGTATCATAGTATTTTTTAAGGCCTTATATAGATGATAATTTATGTATGTTTTAAGTTTTAATACTTGAAATTTCACTTAGATATAACAAGTTAGTTTAAAACGTATTATGCACGTAAAATGTATACAGTACTTCATTAAATTTTTGCAACGTGTTTAATCCTTATTGCATTATACCATATACTTGTGTAATTTTAAACAAATTATTAAGGTTATTCCATTCCCCTGAGGACAAAGTGCGTAATTCACGAAGCACATGTTCAACAACACCGAAGTTGTTATACTCCCATGATTGTATGTACTTCGTCTATATATACCATTTAGCAATATTTCAAACCATTTTAAGCTCCAGGCGTACTTAAACAACTTGTTAAAACAAATTAACGTCCTCCATAACTCAAAAAATAGCATATTATAATCATATAATTTAGTGTTTAATGGCTTTAAAATAAATTTAATCGAACACATTGTCACATAATCTCATTCACGCTTTGTCTTCATACGATGACTAGCCTCGGACGTGTTTGAGCCCCGCAGATCGGTGTAACGCCTATAAAAATCCAATTACATTTAAATTTATGAAGAAAAAAACCCCATAACGCCCCGAGTTGAAAACATTCTCAATTAATATAATTTTTCAATTAAACGTGGCAATTCAATTGCAGATGGTATACATACGATAATACATTCGAAGGGGTGGCCGTGAGTTGACGATTTGCGAATGTGCAAAGGGAATGTAGTCTTAAACCCTCAACGTTTTTACCCTGCCCCCAAATACGATATTAATCCCTCCGATGCCCAAGTCGACATGAAACCGTTTTCCTCCTACCCATCCCTCTTTATTTTATTAATTTTATTTAAGTATTTTGACGTCGTTTGGAATAAAAAATAAAAGAAGAAAAAACGACCCCGTTTATTTGAATATTAAACTTACCCTTATGGTCGAGCAACACGTGCGGTTTACTACTGTCGTATCTAAAAGGGTTCGGACATTTAAAATTTTTCAGTCAATAAATGAAATTGTCTTTTTATTCTTAGTTTTGAATGTTCACCAGAAATAAACTGTATTGTAAAATTAATCATAAACCTAATAAATATCTATGTACCTATATATCATGTAACTGAATATGTCCAATCACTAGGTAAATCTAGTTTTTAATAGTTAATTCTAGAATTCGCTAACCGTACTCAGCAAAACAATGAGATTTTACTAAAAACTTTTGCATAATCTTCGATGCTCAAATAATGACAGTTAGAACTGATTGACAGAAAACTAATATGATTTTTACTAATAATTGCAAATTAAAAATTAAATTATAATATAATACTCAACGAAATTATATATTTGCTTATCAAAATAATGATAATTCAAGACAATTAATTATTATTTTTTGCACAAGTTATAAAATAAAACTTGGTACCTAATTATTACTACACTGGTAATACTTAAAGATTTACGACAATTGTATTTTTTAGTTATATGTTTTTTTCTGGAAATCGAACCTCAACAATATTTGCTCACCGAACGGAGAAAGTTAAGTAACAGCTTAATATTTAATGTATATTTATGTATATGTGTGCCTATATTATTCTGTTGTACTTAGATTATAACACTTATCATAAACGGAAAATATTTTTATTTTTTAATTAAGCGAACTGATTTTTCAATATCAAATATATATTATGTAATAGTACACCTTATGCAAATAAATAATAACTAATTTTCTTAGACTATTATTATTATTTAAAAAAATAAAAAAACTATTACTTAATTTATAAACCTAGAATTAACTAATATAACCTAAAACTTTACTCAGTATTTGTGCTTATTCAGTAACAGAAATATTATATATTAACTAGGAAACAATAAATCATAAAATTATTTTTGTCTTTATGGATCATCAGTGATTATATTAAATAATAAAATTAAATATTATGATCCAATTATTTTTCGTGTAAAAAACTATTAAATACTTATTACATCGTTATTTTAAAACTAATATTATATTAGTTTTGTCAAACAAGAAATATTTCATAAAACGAAAATATAAGTATATAATATGTAGTAATTTTAAAATGTGTTACAGCATTTTTCAACTTAAAGTTCCATTTAGATGATTGCTTAATGTATGTTTTACATTTTATACAACAAAATGTTGAGATTCATGACTTTTTATTTACCTCGAATGCATCTAAAAGACTGGAAGTTTATAATCTATTACGGGGCTAAAAGCGTTTCGAAATTAACGTGAGTAAATTACAGACTTTGCTATTAGCATAAAACGGTGTTGATAACATAAAACTAAATATTTTGTTGTGTATAATAATACGCTAGCTTTGTTTAAAGTGAATAATTATTTCATGAGTTTTACACGGTTGATATGAACTAAGTAGTTTTGTAACAAATCCAAATAAGAGAATGAGCTTATATGAACATAAATTTTAAACATGCCTACCTAATTATATTATTTATTTACAATTAAAAGTCTTACAAATCAAATTGCAATGGTCATACAATAATACGTTTGAATATTTCAAAAAAATATTGTACTCTATACCCATATAGTTATTATAACTATTATCGGTATTTTAAAATTATTTAAGAACAGTCAAATCTTCGTTTTGAACGTGACGGATTTGAAAAAAATATTTTTAAAAATGTTTTCAAATGTTTTTTATTGGCATGGTATACTATTATAGAGGACTATAAACGTTATAATAATATAATATGATTATACTGTAATTTAGCATAGGAACACATATATTATTATAATATAGATGTAAGACGTGTACAATATATTGTATAATGTTTTAGCGTTAAGTTACTAACATACGTAGGCAGGGCCCGAGAAGCAAATAGTGCCGAGGCAACATAAAATTACGTCTTTTGAACATCACCGCTACTGCCGTAGAGTTCGGCAGGATAGTTGTCGGTGTACGCGGAGAGGCGAACGGGCGTCACGCGGACTTCAACTGCAGTGTTCTATGTGTAATAAACGCGTTTCCGACCACAACAGCTGTGTCGTACTTATTATCTCTGCAGTCGTTTTACGTGCGAACTTTGAGAACTGATTCAGGCTAGGGTATATCACGACAAATTCTAATTTGTCGTGGGGTATGTGCAAGCCATTGAATCGTCGGAGGTCTGAGAGGTAGTAAGATGTGGAAAGAACGATAAACGGTATGCCATATTATAATCGTATCTCGCAATACGTTAACTGCAGTGTAAGCCGTATTAATTTTTGAATTATGTCGCTGACTCGGAGAGACAACCTAACGTTGTAGGTCTTAGTGCGCATTATGTTTAATTGTACGTTTTTTCGAGTTAGAAAAATCTGAGCACAAATAATGTTGTCCGGTCTACGGGACGTATAGTCATCAATCGTTATACGTTAATATAGTTTTTTTTTTTTTTTTTTAATTTTAACAAAGCGCGGCGCAAGTGTCATGCGATGGAAAACTCGCCGAGTGAAAAAAAATTTGCCTGCATTGGTATTAAAATAACTATATCGTGCGATCAACACGACGAAAACGAGACGATAATGTGTACCAAGTACACGCGTGGGTACGTTCAGTATAGGTACGTTCGTTTTAGATACATAACTACGTGCTGGACAAACTCGAGTTAGGTCCCAGATTTCAAAAACAGCATGAGTTGGGTCCCGGTATAGTTTATATGGAATACATGAGTTGGGACTAGCCTATTTTCGTTACCCAGGAGACATAACGTAGAGGTTGGCTAGAATGTCGCCCGAAAATTTTGTTTTACTTACGTTAAGGTATATATTATAGGTATTAGATTAATTTAAAAAAATAAAAAATTATTATTTATTATTTAGTAATAAATAATCGTATTATTTCAAATCCCCATAGTGATGAGGAAAAAAATAATTATTTGTATACTCTTTAGGTAATTAGATAATATCCATAACAGTGACACTGTTATAAGACCATATTATTTTTCCAGGGGGGAGAGAGCGAGTGACTCGTCTCGCCTCCCCTCAATGGGCGCCCACGTACTGGCAAGTTACGTTGGACCCAATTCGAGTATTATCAAATAATACCGCGGGCCCGACTCGTGTTTTATTTAAGGGATCAAATATCTTGGGACCCGACTCGCGTTTTCCCAACGTGCTTACTCATCGAAATGCACACCTTTGTATCATTATTGTCAAATAGACGAGGACGTATACGGTTTATCCACTCCGGTTGTTATTTATTTTCGGTAAATTTGCAGTGTATGAAAAATTATAGTTATTCGCCACGGGATTATAGCGTTTGTATAAATATACCGTTTGCATATCATGTAGATAATATTATTATACAATCTTACGGGCTTATGATCACCTGGCTCTGGCGGCGAACACTAATGGACCTAGTTCCCCGGGGACGCATCCAACACATGTTGACCCGCCCAAGACAACATCCGCTACACTCTTTTGACATTCCCTTCTTCAATTATGATATTTTCTCGGTTTTTTTTTCTCCTAGGTTTTTTTTTTTTTTTTTTTTTTTTTTTTTTTTTTTGTGTTTACCACCACCTCCTCGCTTGCACATTGGTCCGGACAATATAATTTGTTATTCAGCTCGTCTCGGCTAAGGCATACCGTGTCGTCTCTGGAGGATTTCTTTCCAGGGCAACGTAAAAATCCGAAGATAAATTGGTTCTGTCTACACTATTCATCACTCTTTACGGGAAAAAAAAAAACATATAGGTATAGTACAATAATATAACAACATACGCCACACACAAGCCCACATACGCGCGCGCGTTCGTACACGCACACACATACGTGTCACCCTGCTTGGCGTGACTTCACAAACATCAAAATATTGTTTTCTACAGCGTGTATCTTTATTATTATTATTATTATTATTATCATTATTTTTCTCTATACTGTTGTTCACGGTCGTCGAACAGTCATCGTCGGGAAATTATGTCGAATCATTTGCCGTTCAACGACGGGGCCGAACACATAAACGTGTACGCTTACCTTGTCGTCGGCTTTTCCGTATACGAACCAAACGTGTGTGTGTGTGTGTGTGTGTGTGTTTGTGTATCATATATTATTATAATGTGTATACCCATATAATATACACTATTCGGTGTCATGATAAATTGGCCGAAACCGGGTGCTGCTGTAACGATGACGGCGGCGGCGGTGGCGGCGATGGGACCCGACGATATTGTCAACACACTCGTTATAATATATTATATTGTAATATAAATATCACGCCGAGTCATATTTCTACTGTAATAACAATACGACATGTATTCGTTTCGTTTATTTTATGAATGCGTCTGAGGAGGATTTATACGCCCAACGGCCCCCGCCCGCCACTATATTGGGCACTGTGACCGACAAATTTTTGAACCTATAACAATATTATTTAATCGACCTTCACGGATCGTTCAATTACCGGTCGCGTCGTTCGCACCGTACCAAAGCTATCGTGCATATGTATTATACACGACGCAAAACACCATGAGTACCTATGCCTGTTCCTCCGCAATCATATAATAATAATATATGATATATAGGTACCTACGCAGTGTATTATTATTATAAGCCTGTTTATTTTACCGGTCGCTAAAATGTAAATACGTGTAAAGGAAATGTCGAACACGTCGACAGGTGGGACGCGGCACTGCGGCAGGGTTGACATAGTGTTAGGTCCGGTTACCCACAAAATCGCTATTTTCTAACACAAGTGTTGTACGTGAACATCGGTAGTAAAAATTAATTCGTCTACTTTGGCTAGTTATACGGACGTATGATAATTATTCAGTAATTGATACGTCTTGTTGGATTCGGCATAGCAGCTGAAAATTACTTAATGTCGTAATAAACAACGCGTAAGTATTATGTCAACAGACGAATGTTTTAATTGGTTTCACGATAAGCTGACTGTATAGTAAATAATATATTACATTCGAATGAGTATAATGAAGTATCATATTTTATCAATCATCGAAATTTAATTTAATTTGTGAAATCATATTTTTATTTATAAAGTATATATTATAACCATATAGATATATATATTTAACTGTTTAATGCGTTACAAGAATTAATAGATATTTGACCTCCTCTCACTATTAAAATTAATAGTATGTTATATTGTACCTAATAATAAGCTACACACTACGAATATTCATTTAATTTCGCCTATTTAAAACAGATTTGTGTTCAGATTTATGTATCATGTTGTAATGGTAAATAATTATAATATCATTTTTTAGTGCCTATTGAATAAGAGTTCAATTTTCGCAATTTTTAGTACGCTTTATAATATATATAATATAATATATATTATATACATTTATAATTTTTATTTTAGTTATTTTACGTATCAAACCGTGTTTTGTGCCTAAATTTTAACAATTAATAATTTATGATTCACACGTTAGATACCTATTTTAAATTATTTAATTGTAACATTAATATTTATAATGTCATGGTTTACAACTGAACTGACGTATTATATAATAGCTCAAAAAAACTATGAATATCTACATAAATGTTACTAAATCATTACGTATAACAGTTAGGTACCGTATACAAGTACATGCCATTATACTTTATAATGTCCGAAAATACATGGTACCTATATTATGTTTTATATTGTTAACAATATCAATAAGGTGATTTGTAAAGTTATTTAAAAATTATTCACTCAATGAAAATAACTACAAAATAAAATAATATTTTGTCTTTCTATGGCAGCGCTGTTGATATATTATATTTATTTGTAAATATTATTTTTGATAAATAAACAACGGAAAAGATTAAAAATAATTTGTTACTTATTCAATGTCTCTCGACTCTTGTTCAGTTTGCGATTCCGTTCAATAACTGGCAAATAACAATCGATAAAAAGCTATAAGCACAAGCACGATTCAAGAGCTTAACCGTACTGTATACTGTCCTATTTGGGGTGCTTTAAGAATCCATTCTTTGTTCTGACCCTCCATATCATGAAATAAGCGAAATCCTAGTCGTAAATTGGAAAATGTTTCTATCCGATGTCTTACATGTCCTATTTTTCGATTCAAATAATAAACATAAACTTTAGCTTATTCGGGAGCTTTATAACAGTACAACATATATATTTTAAGGTTGGCCGTATTTATAAATTATTTATTCGTTATTATGTTTCAACAGTTGTATGCTATATTGTATGCTATATTGTAGTTATAAATATTAACCTTATAATTTAAAGATTTTCACTTGATTTTTATTCTTATTTGATATTAACTATAATTGTAGCGTATTTCTCCGATATTATTCTTTATTATTATTATTATTTTCGACATTACGAATTATTATTATTGATGTTTGCTAACCGTAGCGGCGTAAACAATAATTAGTAACGCTAACGTATAGTTTTCATTTATTCGGATATGGATCCAGGGTATTAAAGTGATCTTCACAAATAGCTATAAGTTATTGTACCCGCCTAAGTACGCTGTTCGTAGAAAATCAAATTACACGCAAATGGTTCCACAAAATATATTATATAGGTAGTGACGGGCAGCGGTGATATCGCGTACATATATATGGGTATACCTACTACAGCGACCGCAGTGAAAAACACTTCTGTTTCGTTTACGCGCACACGACAGCTCTCTATGATTTATGGGTCGCTCGGCACTCTGTTCGTGTTGATTCACAAATATTTGTATTCCAATAGTTCAGAGCTGAAAAGACGATTTTAAGACGCGTCTATAATCCTTGGCGAGGACTCGGGGCCGGAGAGAGAGGCTCCGCGTGTATAGTTGGGATACGGTGCGTCTGTATTTCCCACATCAGTTATATGTGGACATTTTACGTTCTATATTTTTTTTCCCCACGTACGGGCGAGAGGGACGATGATTTTTGTATATTATTATGTGTGTGTGATTTGTACGCGTACAATTGGAATCGGATTATCGCATGTGGCATTGTTGGCCAAACACGCAGCAACTGTACATACAGTAATAATCCGACTCAGACCAATACGAATTATTATTATCATCAAACCCCGGTGATTTTTCGTTTAAATTCAAATGCTATACATATACAACCTCATCGCCCTCCTGTTTATCATCTTTTGAATCGTACAATGTAACCGTGTTTATACAATGTTTACAAAACACACGCTGATCACCCCGTTTTTGAGAGTGACGTTCGTCGAGCATTTTAAATTCTTTCTGAAACAAATAATAGAATTCCTACTTATAACGGTTCTTTAATGTAACACGTATATAATAAAAATATATAGTAAAAAAACTCAAATCGATAAAGTGTTACTAAGTACAATTTATATTGTCCTGATAATATCTTATTAAATGTATTAAACGTGATACAAATCAAAAAAATAAATAAAATGAAATCACTAAATTTCATGTCAAATTTAAATTAGTATAAAATAACTAGATATTTTGATTTGGTAGCTCTAGTACTTTTGAATATGCTGTAGTACAGTGAGCGCAACCTTTTTAGACTCTGGGGCCACATTCAAAAATTAAAAAAGTTTCTTGGGCCGTGTCAGACAAAAATTTTTAATTTTATGTTTAAAATACTTAATTTACTATTACATAAAAATGTTACAATTTAACAGTTACAAATTATAAAGTAATGAAATTATAGCTGCTATACTTAATATAATTTTTTTTTTTTATATTGTTTACTATATTTTCGATTTACACACTAAAATTACTTGTGCATATACTCTATAATCACCTAAGGAATAATGATCATCTGTTAAGAATGATTGGTGTGGGTTTTTGATTTTTTTTTTTTTTCGTATGAGAAAAAGCCTGCTCGCATACATACATATATATATATATATTTAAACATACCAAAATATTTTATAGCTTTGTTTTTAATTCTCGGAAATTATGGAATAAGTTTATAATAAAAAAGTAAAGGTGAATGATTTTTTATAATATTTTGGGACTACAAATTTATTATTTCCTTTTGAAGCTCAACGGGAACATTGTCCTATAGTAATTGAAAATATCATGAACATCGTTTAAAATCTTAAAAGCGATAATAACATTTACATTGAAGTGTCAATTCAACAAATTTAATTAATGAAAATGAAAATGTTGACAATTCAAAAAGATTTTTAAAAGCAGAAAAATGTGTTAATTAATTTTTTTTTCAAGATAATATTGTAAAAACATCAACTTAACTTTAAAATACCTAATATGAGACTAAATTTCAGGAATAAGTTAATTTTTATACCTTGTCGTTTTATATTAAGTTAACTTATATACTTCAATACATCACCAATAAAATACGTCAGTTCAAAAATCCAAACTTCGTTTTTAATCATGGAAACGTCTTTTCCCTTTTCTTCCGAAAAATCATATATCTCCTGACGTAATATTATATATCCAAGAAGCAATAAATTAAATTAAATAAAATCAATAAATTATTTTTTATAGATATAAAACGTGTAAATTTAAAGAAAGAACTAAAAATATTCAATTTAATTGTCATTTTAGAATGAACCGACTACTGTTATAGTATACCAAGTGACTAGTGAGACTCAATACAAATTTAGTGTATACATTTAAAATTGAATTCGTGTACAATTATTTTATTAATTTTTTTTTTAGAAAAAAAAATGTATTCATATTTTAATTTTTTAATTAAATATTATACAAATTTATATTTGAACTTATATAATCAATTTATCACACCAAAATATGATAAAACAAACATTTGTTAGTTAAAACAACCTAGAACTTCCTTGCAAAGCTATTATTATACGGTAAACTATAAACTAAATTGTTCTACACAATTTTATTTTCATTCAATTATAAAAGCGATAATGTCCGATGTTTATATTTTAATAGGGAATCAAGTTTATAATAATAAACATATTGTAATAAAGTAACCACAATTGAAAAATATTAAACAAATTTCTCGCAAATAGTTCTAAAACTATATGGATGAAAGAAATAAATACAATCAAAAATCGTGCTTTTTATTTTTTGATCGTGCGTGAACGGTTAAATAGACTATCATTAATGTTCCACCACGTGTGATGGTAATTTCGAGAATATCAAAGAAATATTCATGCATATATATAAATACCTACCTACATTATGAATAAAAGTGTTTTATAGCCTGTGTGATGTGAACACTCTTTTTCGGAAGGCTTTACGAGTAGGAAGAACATAAAGCATAATACGTTAGCTGTGTTGAAAACGATTTCACCGGTTTTTTTTTTTTTTTTATTGAACTCATAAAAACATATCATGAAATAGTTAAACACTTATTCATCAAGTCATATAATTAACACATGGCATAATAATTACAAGTGCCCATAATTGCCGAGTACTTGATACAAACCTTATTTGAATTTTTTAAAATTCCAATTTACTAAAATATTATCTTCGATAGAAATAAATAACCAATATTTTATTTTTTTTTCAAACATTAAATATTATTTAAATATATAAATATATTTATAATATCAAATACAAGAACAATATATTTTTTTTATTTAATAGGACATTAATTTATAAACAAATATCATGAATCTATAAAAGCAATTCAATAATAATTAACAAAAATTTACAAAGTATTTAGGCAATATGTTTATCATGTTTAGTATAAAAGAAAATATGAATAAGAATTAAGAACTAGTCATATATTATTGACTATGTGTGCAAGGGTGTTTATAAAGTTGTGGATAGTATGGAGGTCAGACTTCCCATAGCTTTACCTTTCATGAGATTGTATGAAAAAATGTATTTATTTTTTTTTTTAATTTAAAAATATAGTATTATTATTCATATTTACAAAAATAGTGCGATGTTTTCATTATGATATATAATTATTTTCTCTACTCAATATTTATTAATGAATATTTTTAGTATAATTTTACAAATATCTTATAAAATTGGTACATTTTGTAATTAGGTTAAATTATTCGACTGATATCTCTCCTCCAGTAGTACAAAAGTTATACGCCACTGTTTTAATGAAACAAATATTTTTTATTTCACATATTTCAAAAATCTTAACTATAATCGTTTTTATTTTATAAACTATAGCAAATTAAATCGTTAAACGAGCACACGCTTGATATAATCTAGAATTGTGAATACGGTAATAACATTGTAACCCTTTAAAAGAATTATGTTGATAAAAAAGAAATATTATTTAACCGTACGAAGGTTTTTTTTTCCAAGCGAGTGAATAAGATACGAGAGTACGTTTATGTGAGAGGAAAAAAATATCATTATTTTGAACTGTGTAAAACGAAAAAGAACATCTAAGCCAAAACGTTGTATATAGATAAAGACGACAGCACCTATACAGAAACGTATTTTTTTTTCGTGAATCAAATACATAAATTTCTATCACTCGTGACCTGATATAATTCTTTATCGTTTACGCAGACCGTAGCGAACACCCTCCCCACAAGTCGCCATTGTGTCCATTCAAGAGACTATGATCCGAAACGACATGATTTATCATATGTTGTTTTTTGTTTGTGTCCGCGACGGTTGTATAAGAATGGGATGAGAAAAAATGTACCTACACAGTATAGTGTACATAATGGGTAGCATGTGTGTATATAATATGTACGTACGTATGTATGTAATTCAGGAAACAGTTCAAGTCAAAACACAAACCGGTGCTAATCTCTCATCTGTCCTGTGCATATAACACGGTTGACATACGGACAACTGGGCAGAAAAAGAAGGGGATTTTGGATTAACAAAAAAAAAATATATATATATAATTAATTTCTCCTGTCCATTATCATTGTATCTTTGTCTCTTTCTCTCTCTCTCTCTCTTTCTACTAACTTCTCTGTTTTATGCTCAGTGACATATAACATATATATATATACAGTGACTTCCACCACTACCAATTAAATATTATGGTTATCAACGATATTCGTCGTATAAATTACAGACTAATTGGGTACCTAGATGTTCATCCGGTGTCAATAGGTTATCTACGGTTGGTCCAAATACACGCGCATATGTTTTGTGTGCATTCGTTATTTGGATAAAATAACGAAAAACGTTATTTTCAATTATCTAACACTAACACGACGTTAATTCGACGTTAGAACCGGAAAGACATAGAAATATATACATTATACACTCGTTCGATGCTCCTTTTACTTGTCGTTCATTTGACCGTTCGATAAAAATTCGATGCTTAAGTGCTGTATTGTGTTCTCTTAATATATACATATATTCGTATTATAATATACACACACACGGCGTAAGCTATTATATGTATAATATGTCATTCGACGGAAATAGTAATTATTACGATGGCAAAAGTTATGTATGCAAATTTATAGTGACAGTCAATAGACTGACAACAATCTTCTATACGTATAACTGTTTAAATTTATATACCCATAATTATTATATTTTCCATCTATGTTTTATATTAAATTTAAAAAAAAAAAAAAAAGAAAATACGTAACACTATATTTTAATTAACGTCCATCTAACTCAAATTTTATTGATCACTTTTACATTGCGTATTGTTTTGTGATCAACTAATCATTTAATGATGAATTTATCAAACCGTATACTTTTGCAATTCAAAAATTAACTGTTGTCAAAATATATTTATGTAGTTAATTAGACTATTTTGTCAAAAATGATTTAATTCAACAAATTAATTATTATTTATTCATAAATCGTCCATAAAAAATAGCCCGTATGTGCATTTACACATTTTAATAATTTGTATTAATAAAATACGTATTGTACGAATTATAAAAAAATAAATAAACAATTTCATTCATTATTATAGTATTATTGTCATTACACAATCTTATATTTCTTTAGAAAAAAATTTAAATCTATTTTTTAATATTAAAAATTATATCTCTTTAAAAATATATTAAATTTATAATAAATATTAAAAATACTGCAAAAACAAAACTATTTAGAATTAATATACAAATATAACATAATGTAGTATTTTAATTTAAAATAAACTATTAGATAAAATAACTAAATTTTCATTAGTACAATAACACATTATACACACGTTATACAAAATTTAACCAGGTTACACCAACTTAACGTTACATGTGTTATTACTTCAATAATATATAAGTCATAAATCATTTAATCGCACCATTGAACTATACTAACAATATTGCATATAAAATATTTTTTTTTAATATAGTGCAGGTACCTACATACTATTCAAGGTTAATAGTATAATACTAGGTACCTTTATAATACTTAAAAGTTAGTGTCAATTAAAAAAAAAATGCATTAATCATTCGTATTATTCATTACTATTAATAAATCATATAAAGAAACTCTTGAGAAAATTAAATTCAATGACTAGAAAATTGTGTAACTTGTTAACATGTCTTATCAGTAAAAATTCACAGCTTATAATAAAACATACTTAATTATTTATCATTTTATATTAAATTAACAAAGAGTGCAAATCAATATTTAAATTAAAGTTATTTATTTAAATATAATTATTTAGTTTTATAGGTATTTCAACTAAAAAAAAAAAAAGAAAGAAAAATCATAACTTCTTAAATTGAAGATAGACTTAACAAACATGTTTTATTTTATATCCCTAAAAATAAAAAAGTTTTAAAAGTGGCCGAGTATTGAAGGTTATTTTTATTGAGCAATTACTTTTGAAAATTATTATAATCAATATAATACCACATAAATTGCAATAAAATATATAAAAATATTTTTTTTACTGTGTTTACAATTTAATTTAATAAATTATCATAGTATTAAAAAAATTAAATTAAATAAAAATATAATTTATATATTTTATTTATCGTGCCAGCATAAAGATACTATTTTAAGTAAATATTAAACTTTTCCAATCATAAACAGATAAAATATTTTTTGTTCTTAAGTCGATAATGTATTAAGATGGTATGTTTCTTATAAGTTGTAAGTACCTATAAATATAAATATATAATATTGTAACATATCAATCAGTCTGTAAATTAAAATGGTATTTATAATCATATAATTACTTTCATGTTATGTTATATATGTTTTTACTAAGACTGGAGACTGTAATATTATAATATAGTTAGTTTATTTAAACTTAGTTTAGACATATAGTTTCACTATAGTAACTATATATTACAATAAGAAATATATTAGAAGACATATTAACAAATCTGATTACAGAAATGAAAGTAAAATCATTAAAATACAATAATTAAAGAAAAATAAAAATCACTAAAAATAAAATGTATATTATCTACATTACAATCATTAACCGGTCGTCCGGTCGTATAATATTTATTTCATATGTTACATAGGTATATAAATTAATTACGTGAAAGTTTCGATATCTCGATATTTTTTAATTTTTTATTTTCATTTAATATGCAATTGTTCAAAATCAAATTATAATACATTGGTTACATTGGTTACCTACAATTTATCTGTGTAATGTGTTCGTAACTTGAAAAATGTTGTGATTTGTACCCATACATTTTGTAAAACGTCGCTTAAAATATTTTTAATTTAAATTTTAAATCATATTTTGAAAATTCGAACAATTCCATTACTATATAAAACCGATTTGACCATTTTTTTTTTTTTTTTTTTTTTATGAAACTTAAGCTAAATACTGAACTTTGTTATTTTTTTATGTTCAGAAATCAGAATATTCGAAAGTTATATGTTATAGTCTCACATCTAACTCATTTCAAATCGAACGAATTCAATTATACTAAAAACGGTAACAGTCTGAAACGGTTAAGTTGAATACATTTTAATTTCAACGTTATTGTAATCTTATAGAGATTTTCATTAACGCTATAAACATCCCAACACCCGCGGACGTATACAAAGTCGACTCGACTGTTATTATTATTATTAATCGAATTCTTATTGGAATATAAGTTTCGGTAATCGACGCCGGTTCTGGTCGTTCGGACGGAAAACGGCCCCGCCACCTTGTACAACAGCAGACGAATCGTCGTGATAATAACAAACACACTACGCGTAGTCGTAATAATAATATTCACGCGCGACACAACGGCCGTGGCGGCGGCGGACGACTATACAGCAGTCGTGCGTGTGTAAAATAATTAATGATCCGTTCGTCGAATATTTCTTTGGTTCTAATTCGGAACAGACGGCAGCGTCGTCCCGTTTATACACGTCTACAATAATATAATAATAATATAAAATAATAATATAAAATATATTATTTTGTATAGGTACGCGCGCGCTTGCTCGCGTATGTGTGTAACGTGTGTATAAAACGTTCATTAACACAAAAGCTCCTAGAGACGGTGAAATGGATGGATACACCGCAATTCGGGAGTAGTGGCTGCGGTGCGTGGGATCGTGGCGGGGGCGGCGGTGATGGCAATGGATTAATTTAGTAGTCGTTGTCATTGTGACAGGCCGCGCGTTAAAGGTACCCGGAGCACCGCTAATCAACGGTGATTAATAACGCGATACCGCGGACGATACGATGGGCGGGCGGCGACCGAGGTGTATAGGCGAGTTTTGAATAAAAAGAGTGTGCTGCACACGCATACCGAAATAGAGTGTGATCGAGAGAGAGAGAGAGAGAGAAAGAGAGGAGAGAGAGTGTGCGAGAGAGAGATTTTCGAGTGATAGTGATGGGGCGGAAAGGGGAGGAGGGCGACGGTAAAAAAAAAGTGTATATGAACTAATAAATAGACCGGCACCGGTGGCAGTTCAATGGTAAACCGATGAGGCATTTTTTTTTTTGCCCCCCCCCCCCCCCCCCCAAACAACCGTTTCTCTTTCGCTCTCTCACACGCCACACTCTCTCCGCCCCGCGTCTGCAGTCTATATTATGCGCACACTCGTCGTCTGCCGATGGTAAGTCAGGTAATTGATGAAGGGCCCGAATCATCAATTCATGTCAACCGGAATCCGAGCGCGCAGACAAGGTTTACCCCTGCGCACGGGGAAGTAGGTATAATAATATAGTCTCTCCGCACAGCGACCGTATATATACGCACGGCGTATATACGCCACCGCCGCCACTTTTTGGGGCCCCCCGAGACACCTTATGGTAAATCGTTTTGTATAATTGTTGTTCGGCGACATCGCGCGCGGAGGAGGCGGCGCGGTTACGCGGCCGATGAAAAATGACAAGACTATACGCGCACGCTGCAGGTCTATCTATATATAATGTATACGTATACGTATAATAATAGTAATAATAATAATACGGTTGCGGTGGCAAGTGTAAAAACCTCTCGCGCCGCCGCGGCGTTTGCGCGTGTCGTCGACTTCACGGCGAGGGGAAAAAAAATAAATACTTGCCGCGAGCTTACGGGCAAGATCCGATGTGTATAACAATAATAATAATAATAATATATATCACACATTGCGAGCCAGAGACTGTTCGTCGCCATTTGCGGACTTGATGGTCTTGATGTAATAAAGGTTTGTACACACTCACACACTCTCATATTATGAGTGTAGACGTGTTGTAGGAGCAGACGTGAACGAAAAACACGCGTTTTCGCAGCTCGCGTTCTGTATTAGCTTAATGAGAGTTTTTTTGTCACTACAGTTTTAATTGGTTAAAAATGTTTAATGGTTTTTGTTGATTTCGCGCGCATTCGTTAAACGCGTAACACGCGTACAATATATCACGTCATAATATAATAATAATAATTGAGGAAAGTCGCGGACATCAACGTTGCGAAAAAATAGGAAATCAAAATATCGTTTTTTTGAATTCACTACGCGATGTTTAAAATAAACATCAAAAATCGATAAAAAATGTTGATCAACTACTGTAGTAATCCTCGACCAAAGAAATTACACTGTTTTAAGCGTACAAAACATTTTTGCAGGGGTAACTCACAATATTACTAAGATAAGTACAATTACATTTTTATATAAATGTTTAATTTATTGTACGTGTATACTTAAAATAACTTTAAACTATAAAAGTTGATTGCAAAATAACTTAATTATTTCTGCTCACAAATATTTAGTCAAATATGAAGAAAAAATAATAGTAGGTACCGTGCAATATTAATGGATCGTCAAGAAGCCACTTCGTTAATCTCGATGTAAATAATTGATATACGTTGTGCGAACAGTCTGCAATAGAGGTAATTGAAATTTCCATAAAATTTTAAACAGTTTACACGGGTTACAGCTAAGATCGTAAAACCTTTGAAGGAAATATAATATTTCACAGTAAAATACCGGAATAAAATAATGAATTAATTGTCATTTTAATAAGTGTATCCCATAGGACTTAAATTTAAATGTAGCGAAAATATTATTGTATACGTTTATGACTGTAGTATTTTTCATTCAACAGTATTATATCGTTATCGTGGGCGTAATGTCATCATAATTGTAGCGTCATTGATATCTTACGACCGTGTTCCAATATTATTATCATAGTACATGAGTCATTATTTCTTTGTGTGTTCGTGACTAATGAAAACACCGGTTTATTCGGTGATTAGACGGTTTTATGTCTATTGTACTTAATAAGACTCGGCCGGTTACCCTTCGTCCGTAGTTCTTAATTTAAAGTAGACATTAAAACGAGGGGTTTTATGCGCGTTAGGACGAATCAAACGGAAAACAGTTTTAAAATAAAAGTAAACAGGTATATAAATAAATTCGAAGTACCAGTGTTAATATTTCAAAATTGATAAATTGTAATGCATAAAGCACTGCGTGTTTGTAATTTATACGCTTATATTTCATAAGTTATAATATGGGCTCAAGCCAATGTGCATTGACACACGTAATTTCAATTATAAACTATTCGAGTTCAACAAAATAAAATAAAATAAAATCTGGTATTTGAGTATTTCTAAGATACCATTAATAATAAAGTAGCATTAAAATCGTTTATTATACGGAGGTACCTATATTATGGAAATAAACGGTAATCTTCACATCGTATTAATTAATTAATTTATAAACACCTAATTTCAACCTGTCATTCATATTATATTCACAATTCAATTTTATATAATATAATATGATCTTAATTCTTAAGCTTCACAACAGTTTTTATTTGTATTTAATTATTCATTTGATTACTTTGAGACTAAAATCCTCTAGATTATAATTAAAGACAATTTTGAAATTATTACCGTTTGTCGCAATATAAACAGTCACACCGTATATGGTCCGTATATAGGTATAATATCCGTGTATATATATATATTATACAACGCGTATACGGTACACCGTATTTTAACCTTATATCCACCGGAACCTCTCGATAATTATTTTGACTTCACAACCGCCGCTCATTGAAATTCATCACACTCAACCCGATCACGCAACGGTCTAAATTACGGTTTCTAATCACGTCTCGTTAACGGATTACCCGTGTCTAATATCAGTAGCGCGGGCACACAACACAAACGCACAAGCGTGTATAGTAGGTACGTATAGAGATATACCGTGTATTTGCATAGTCGAATAGATTTGAATATGATTACCGTGATTTTAGCGGTAGACAAGACACTATTCGTCAATCCTTTACCACCCGTCATAAGCGCCTCGTCTACCCCTCGTCCAATATCCGCCGTGAGCATCTGGTTTACCACCGCTCGGGACACACACGCGCGTATAGTGTACACAGTATACGTATATAGGTACACGCATAAATACGAGTACGTACGCAAAAGCACGTATATACCTAATCACTGCAGCGAATTTCCTCCGATATTATAATGATAGACAATAATGGAAAACCGAAAAAAAAATAATAATATATATACATATAATAATGAAAATAGGCCACCGAGTGTGTCCCTCCTGCTCGTTCGTGTTAAATGTGTTAGAAAATTCGTCGGCAATGGTGGGTATTTAATATCAGATTTATTAAGCCGCGGGTTCCTTGCCACCCCGAAAAACGCCTTCTGTGGGCCGCGATTACTTACACTTGGTTAGACGATAAAATAAAAAAAAAAAAAAATAATAATAAAATAACAGGGGGAAGATACACTGCCGTTGAACACATATTATATATAGAGGGAAAAAAATCCAACCTTGTACTGACACACACAGACCTTTTGTCATGACGTCTTCTCGTGTTATGTTTGTGAATGTTTTTTTTTTCGGTTTCCGCCGATACACGACTCAACGGATTCTTGATCGATTCGACTTCTGACACTTGCGCGTATCGAATTCTAGTATCGAACAGAAGGGGATACAGTTGTTATAAAAATGATGATAAACGTAATATAATAAAAATAATATTTGTAAATAATATTATAATAATAACAATAATAAATTGTAATGGTACGAATTTTGGGTTTGAAATATACAATAATAATTTTAAAGTCCACGATAAATTATTGTTTTGAAAAATAATTCAAGTATATAAATACGTATGTGTAAATATATGTACATAGTCCGAGCACTTATTGTGCATCGTTTTTATTGTTATTCGTTTAAATATTGATTTGACTTTAGTGTAATTGAATCATATGACTTTGTCAATGAAGTTTTTACTATAAATCCGTACCAACGGGTAAAAACGTTTGTAATTTCACTCACATAGACCGTACCGTAGGTATAGCCGTATACCTACGAGTAACTAATAAACTTTTAAATATTATATTTACTCCATCGGACGTATTATTATTATATTTTATATTCACTATTTTCTTATTAACTGTTGAATAAAATCATTTTATAGCCTATACCCGCGTGTTAAAATGCCAGTACTCAGTGGGTGGCATAACACTTTATTATAATAAGTAGGTAATACGCTACTTTAGAACTCGGACAAGTGAAATTCCATTTCGATATATTGTGCGTTGTGACAATAAATCCATAATTTTGCTGTCCAATAACATAATGTCCCCGAATATCGTGTGTATAAAAGGAATTTAAGACGTTTGGTTTTGCACATTTTCGTTTTAATAGATTTATACTTCGAAATACCAGCGGTATACACGTGTTTTTAGGTTGTATGACGTGCAGTGTGTGTGTGTGTGTGTGTGTGTGTTGCTGTTGTTGTTACAGGTCACTGGAAACGTATAATAATATATTATTATAATATCATGTACGCGTACGTAAAACTGTGCAGCAGGAGTGCGGTGAACGGAGAAGACTCGCAGTCAGAACACCTTCATCATCGGCGGGTTTAAGGGGTGGGGGCGAGTGGGGGTAGCGTTGGGACGCGACGTCTCGTGGCGCGATTCGCGAGAAACGTCCGTTGAAAATTCATTGACATTATTATTTTATTTTTCCGTCTACGTTTCTTTCTTTTTTTCTTTTTTTTTTTTTTTTTGTCGCCACCGATGTGTGCGTGCGTGTAGGCATACGCGACCGACTATAATGCCGTGAAATAAAAACCAGTTCATAAAAACGGTAGGAGTCATTCAATGGTTGGCTCACACAGTGTTTTGTGTAAATAAATAATAAACCGTACATAAATAACGTGGACGACGACGACGATTACTATAGTTATAATAATAATAATAATAATAATATGACGACGACGACGACGACGACGGTGGTGGTTGTCCGGTTATTATGGAGGAAGAGAAACACACACGTACATACACACGTCACACGATGAGTTATGGGGGCTAAACGCGAAACCGTCGTGGGGCCCCAGCGCTGTCGCGCCCGTACACGCGTTATTATTATAATAATACACACGCACACGGTAATATATAATAATAATAATATATATATTATTATTATTATTGTATTATGATATTATAATAATATATAATATACGTAATAATATAATAATAATAATGACACCTTAAGAATAAAAATCGTATTGAAAGAGTGCGTTTACAATATAAATATAATATAATATGATATTATACGATTTAATATTATTATGCTGCAGCAGGAAGCCACCCACAGTCACCCGCGCGCGCGCGCCCGCGTCAAACCAGCGCTCGTGTGTGTGTGTGTACGCGAGTTCGTGTATTGTTGAATGAATCGCGTCGTCGTCGTCCCGAGTTTAAAAATGTTCATTTTTTTTTTTTTTTTTTTTTTTTATTTCACTCGTCTTTAACGTTTATTATGTGCTCTCGAACATCTGTTTAACGAAATTGATACGTTCGGGGGATGGGCGACGGTGCGAGACGACTCCGGCGTATTATTTGATAATATTATTATACTGTACGACGGTTCGGATATTTATTGCTTTTTGAACGACGCGCACCGTCGAAACGAGAGGTGCGCGATGCACACATAACAATAACATAATATAGACGCCCCCCCCCGCCCCCGATGCCCTTTCGGGGATTCCCGTCACGGCGATTCGTAGAAAATGATCCGGCAAGTTCGTGAACGACGTTCGGCGTTTCGCATAAAATACGACGCGCCGTTTTACCCGCTACGTCATCGTCATTGCACGTCATAATAATATTATCTGTCTCTAAGACGTATTCACGTCGTACGCATACAATTCTATGTATGGATTGCCGGATACCGATCTCGAATGATATCAATGGCCGCGATATTTTTCGATTGTTATATTGTATGCGTTTAGAAAATTGACAAAAAGAATAAAAAAATCCATCGACTATGTCAGCGGTTCCTAAACATTTACGACCATAGCACCCTTATGAAATAGTTTGTGTTTCACGGAATCTCGATGTCTTTAATTCAAACTCAACTCCCATTTTTCTAAAAAATAATCAAAATAATATAAAACGATAATTTTTAACAATAATATTTTTTTCAGATATAATAAACAACAATTTTCTTAATAATCACATACATCTGACGGAACCCTTATTGAGATTTTCACACGGAACACACTTAATAAGGAAACGCTGGTCTATATTACACATTATAATATTATAATACTATTGTGAAAGAGATTTCGTATAATATACTCGCACATTTTTGGTAGTCACTTATCATGAGTATTATGATGTATAATAATAATTAATAGGTAAATTGTTACCGACTCTTCTCGGTAATCGTTTCGATGTTATCAAGCTTGCAAGTCGTAAACATTAAAACGTTATCAGTCATTAACAACAAATAATAATTATTAGGTATAATATATTTGTTTAATAAATCAATTTTAGTCATATCTTTTGTACACAATAAATTCAGTCCAACATAATTAAATGATCATATTCACACAGATCAAGACGAGAAGAGGACAAGTCATACTAGTTAATGTATTGCCCATCAAAATTAATAATATGTACTAATATATTATTATTGAGAAAAAGAGTATGGGTATACTTTGACGTATCAACGTTATGTAATAGTCAATAAGTAATAGACTGCAATAATAAAGTATTATGAGTTGTAATTATTATCGTTTTCATCCTGAACATATAACGTACAACTGTAAGTTTCGAAATAAGTCAAGTATTATTATATACCTATTAGTTTTTAATGTAATGAAAATCATATAAATACACAGAAACAGTTTAATTTTATTCATTTTAGATTTACTTGATCGTATATCTAAAGCACCGAAAACATTTTACGTTTAAAACTATTCTAAATTACATCGTTAATTTACTAATGATGCCTAACGCATTACTCATGTGTATTTTGTATATCATCAAATACAAAACTATTCCACAGTATAAACTACAGGTCATCTTGGATACAATGTTTTTTGTAGTTACTGGTTTGACGCAACTAAAGTTGAAATATAGGTATAACTACTTCTTAGTTGGCGCGTAGTCTGAACCAGCAGGTGTTCTAAGACACATCCAACTGTTGATTTTTCAATTCTAGTGCATTAATTTATGTGTCAACCAGGAGCTGTAAAGTGACATTGGGAGTAAATTTCGAAAAAGGTTCTCAAGACCCCAATTAGACGGCATGAAAGCAAATTGGATGATTTATATACATGGTCTTTTATTATTTTTAATATATTATAGTGTTTGCTTTTCATTTCAATGTATATTATAATATATCTAAAACAGATGTTTGCCAAAAAACACATTGAACACATTGTTGTCATGGTTAAAATTAAATTTCTGTACTTTTGGGATATTATTAAAATAATGTTGACATGAAATAAATAACATTATATTATCTACAAAAAATTCAAGTATTAATAATTAAAAGACTCGTTAAGTATAATATTTTGAAATATTCTATGTACGACCATCATTATATTGTCAACCATCATGATTAATGTCAAACATAAATCTATTACACTATATTCTATTGCTGATACTATACATCCTAAATGTATTTAAAATTTTTTAATCGATAATAATTGGTTATTTTATATTTTATGGTGTTGTTTTTGATACGAAAAATGATAACTTAAAATTTAAAATCTATGTTGCGTTAGTTATTTTTCAGATAACCTTTTGTTAATTTCTATGTACGAAAATAGTTCATGCTACCTACATTTACCTTAATTCATGGTAATAACATTATGTTTTATGTGTGTTAAAAGACTTCTATTTATTCGATATCATATACATAGGTCCAAAATATTCAGTTAAACGGTTTAGTGTTCATTATATGAACCATAAAATCATATTTTCTTCACGAATCATGTTGCAACTCATTTATTAGCTTATTAACCTACCTATACGTTATTAAACGCGTAACGTAATTATTTTATAATGTTTTATTGTGGTAATAATAATTTATAATTAATAACGATATAATCTGTAATATTTAAGTTAAGTTTGGCAACCTTAACGACACATTTGACTGTGGGTTTTAAATATTACCAAAATAATGCCCGATTTTAATCATTCGCGCTGCGTTATGAGTATACCTATTAAGTTAGCGTATATTATAATGTTCGTGTCGTATACGGGAGAAGAAAGCATTAAAACAAGACCAAAGACTTTTGACAGCATTTATGAAAAAACAAACAAAATTAAGTGTCTCATACAGTCTTTACGTCGTTTGTGTACTTTATTAGTATTCATTGAGGTCACCTATAATTATATCAACAATCCCTTCTGTGACGGTTTTTGAGACGTTTTGTTCATATACATACCTGTCAGTGCCAATAATAAAGTTTACAGTAAGCACATACGCTTATTGTCACTATAAAATATCATTATTATTATCTTTGAGTAATAATATTAATATTGTTACACAGTAGTTTAATTATTATGAGGACTGTTTATATTACGCATCATGCTCAGTGCTCGCATTTTAAGGCTTAAGAAATTTAATTCGATATGACACACAGAATGTTTTTAAAAAGTATAGAGCGTGTTTGAATAAAACGTCTTCAATATGATTGTTATATTATCAGATTTTAAATGTCTTATACAGTTTTTAATAAAACTTAAGTTTAATTTAACTATAGTTTAATCGGGAGCAATTTTTTGATAGCTTTGTAAATCATAATATATTGATATATTTAAAAGTAAATAAATATTGCTTACTTAAAAAATAATAATGTATACTTTATGGTAATTTAGTAATAATTTATAGATGTATACAATTAAAAAAATAATAATTATATAACATACTCAAAGTACGACACGTCGACACGCATTTTGATGTTTGAATAATAATATACAAACTAGGTTCTCGTAAACTTGAAATACGTAGTCTTATGAAATATTCGTTTCATTATTAAAACCATTTCATGGGAATGATAATTTGTAGAAGATTATTCAAAACGTGTGGTAGCATCGACAGAAGAATTTAATAAGTTTGGTAGTAGAATCTATTTTCTTGCTTGTTAGTAATTTATTATAAAAGATCCACACAAATATAATACGTTTATTTTTTATCTGACATGATTTAGGGGCTAGCAAGAATGTTGAATACTAAAACACGCGCTGTTGTTTTCAACTAGTAAACGAGTTCATCTTTGTAGGAGGTTAAACAAATTAATACAACACACTAAAGCATCATAAAATATAGTATAATTTTATATTGATAAGTATTTAGCAGGTTATATGTCGTGCTTAATGTTAGTTAACGATGGTACATTATTCGATGATTTTTCATTCAACCAATTCACTTATTACAGATTTTATATAGTTAATACTTAATAGTAAATACCTATTTAAACGTATAATAAACATTATACGTATAAAAAAATTAATAGATAAAAGTTATTATAATAAAAAAAACTATATTACTAAAATTAAAAATACGTACGTATATATTTAAATAATTAATCATGACCTATATCGTCTATGATAGAAATATTGGAGTTATTTTTAATTTTATACACTGATAAATACGATTATTACTAAATTATTATAAAATTACAATAAAGATTGTTTAAATATTAAAATTAAAATTATTAAGTTTGGAAAGTATAAACAACTATAGTTTACGATTTCTATTTATATACGTAGAATTATCGCCTTTTGGTGCAGCAAAAATGCTTTAATCTTCAGCTATTTGAGGATGAATTTTTGTAATAAATAGGATTTAATCGGCATCTCCAGTACTTTATTAATTATTTATTTATTTATTTTTTTTTTTTTTGAATCAGGAAAAAATAAATAAACTAAGAAAATATGAGAATATTTATAAAGTTTGAAGTATAAATTATGAAAAAATTGAATATTCACTAGTAAAATAAAAAAAATTCTTCTCAAAACGATTTTTGGTATATTTTTGTAATCAAAAAAGTTTTAATCATTTTTTATTGAAATATTCTCTCATTACTTAAATCATAATTTTCTCTTTATACAGTAAAATTTTTAAAATATTTAGATTCAAATAGTTATACTGTCAGTATATAGCTTACAATCATACTACTCCTTTTAATTTAGATATAAAATATTTTATTGTATTCCACACAAATGTATTCAATTGCTATTATTACTAAGTATAACTAATTCAAAAAAAACTAACTATTCATTACTACTCGTTGCATTAAGTATATGTATTTGCAGTATAACATATAATATATAAATAGCAATAAGGGCGGAAACGATCAATCGCGGTTCTCCTATGTTTATTATACAGTGTATAATACGTACGTACAATGTGCACATAAATATTATAACTATGATAAATTTTTAGACTAAAAATGGTAAATTAATCTTTTAATATCCATCTCTTCGACGATTATTCATCCGGAGAAAACTTTAATAAAAAAAAAGAAATATATTGATCCGTATAGCGGTAAGTACTTACCGTTTATTCATTTATAAACGACCACCGGAATATACTATGGTCAGTTTAATATATTACGGTAATCGATATGCAATGTAGAAATACTTTATAATATCTATAAGAGTGCAAAAAATGCCAGATGTAAGTTTAAAAAATGTTTTGCCGCAAACTATATATCTACTATTTTATATACACAATAAGAAGTTATTTTAATTTATATTATATTGATATATAAGACGAACACTATACAAAATATTTTGACGATTTAGGATAAAACATATTATACGTGATTTAATGACATGTTAAATACAAATTATTATAATAATTGGTAACTATTAAAACTAAGCCTCACATGCTTTGTTGCAGTCTACGAGTATGCGGTGTAAAAGAAGAGCCTACAGGTGTTGTGTGCCCTTGCGCACATCTAAAACACCTAGTTCAATGGTGAATTGCCTTTTTTTTAGGCACAAAATTGATGTAATAGTATAAAAAACGCAGTAGTTATATGATTTACGTTTTCTAATAATTATTGAATGGTATGTGACACTGACATTTTAACGACAGAGCAACAGCATACATAATATTGTCTATATATTTTATATAATATAGCCAATAATAACTGTGATTATACAATAAATAAAACATTTTAAAAATGTCAAAACTTTATGAAAGTTAGCTTGAAATTTTTTTTTTTCTAAATTATATTTATTATTTTTTTATCGTGCGACAAATCAATTGTATTTTTATCTTTATCATCGAATCATGCATGTATTTTTTAAATTTATTTTTAAACATATATATTCATATCACATTTTTTAGTCTACAATTATTATCTTATTTAACTCTGTCGATTTTTTTTCTTTACTTTATCCAGTATACGAAACACAATTTATTTATGTTTACGAAATATTTCAAAATTTAAGTTTTTTTTTTGTTTATAAACCTCAATCTTCAGTTATTTATTTATTTTTTTTTTTTTTTTGTATATCTTATTAATTTAAGTATAGGTACTTTCGAAACTATTCAAAATTCTATTTTTGATTGTCGTGTAAGCAACTTTTACAAGTACTGTTATCCGATTATTAAATGATTATAAATTATAATATGTATGTTTCAATGTTTGCACGTATAAAAACGCTTAAAAGTAATTAATGACATTTCTAGTTTTCTGAATTTTTTTTTAACCACAGTTTCATTTTGTTACACTGTTTTACAAGTATACCTATATGGTATCTACATGCAAGTACCCACATGACATTTTTCTGTTAGTAAGTATAAAGCAATTAAAAACAATCAACAGTGTCTGTATTGAAAGAACTACAATAGGTACTTACTTAGGATAAGCGAATTCGGTCTCGATTTGAACACGGTACATACATAATATTATAATTTATATTATCGTGTGCGCTAACAACTCACTAACAACAGTTATAATATGCCATCATTTTGAATTCCGCAATGTCGACGTACTAACACGCAAATCATACATATTATTATGAATTTAATAATTGGTGTGAAAGCGTTTTTAGGAATGCATCGACGAGGTATATCGCTCGTGGTCTTTCCATACCTACTCGGTTGTCTATACCGTATTTCGTTGCACGACACACGTATAGGTACGCGCATGCAATACTATGATAAATGATAATGTAATAGGTGAACGAGTGCGTCGTATTGCCGTGGTCCAGCCTCGGGAAGACACATCGACGTGGTATACTATGTTATAGTTACCTATATATACTACTCGGTCGTGTAATGGCGCGGCGGAAGGCGTGCGACGTGGGGGGGGGACGATCTGCGGCAGTAATACTTGACGGGCGGTCGCGGGTATCCCTCCCCTACATCCAGCGATCCCTCCCTAACCGTCCCGCGCGGCCTCGGCATCATCCCCTCGCACCGACGGTTGTCGCGGCGAAAAAGGAGTCGGAGTCGTCGTCCGACGGGGAAAAGACATGCGTACACCGGACGTCGTCGTCGTCGTCGCCGCCGTCGTATAGTCGTTGTCATTTTCCACACGGCGCGCGACACGGTAACCATGGCGACGGCGGCCGAAAGGTCGAACGCCCGCGGCAACAGTCACTCGAACGACATAACATTATTATATTGTAACACTTGGCGATAACAAATATAAACCTATACATGTATATAAACGTATAAACGGCAAAGGCGGCGGCGGTGGGCCGCGGAGCGGCGCGGGCCAGCCACCCGGGCTGCAAAATAGGGGAGGGGGCGGGCAGTCGATATTTTTAACATCTCCATTTTTTTTTTCCTCCTTTCTTATTTCTTTATTTTTCTATTTTGTTTTTATTCCCGGACTCGCGACAACGATATAATGGGTCCGTCACGTTATTAAACGCCCCCGTTTATGCCGCGCACTACACGCGTCGACCCTGTTTATAATAACGTAATAATGCGATCATATGACAATAATAATAATAATAATATAATACTATTATATTATACAGAAACGAACATTATTCTAATACGGTACAAGTACTATTAATATCATATTGTCGCCTCGCGTACCTATACCTGCACAGTTTACCCGCCGTTATAATAATTATTATTATCGTATGTATATAATATAATACAACATTATATCATATAGAATTTGCGTGATATCGTTTCCATTGTTTTTTCGCGTTTAGCTCTGCAGATAATATTTTATTAATTAAACGTCACGAGTATAGGTAGGTGTGTAACGCGTTGTGGTGATGCTGGAGCGGTATAGGTACACTGACACGATAGTTTTGTCTTATTACATCGTACGAGGTACTTACATACGATAATATGTTAATTAATTTATCTATCATACGATTACTAGTCGCTACCAACTCGGTTCGAACACAAATTTTCGGCTCTTCCGCGCGCGATAAAAAATAAATATCGCGAAGAGATCTGCGCGCGCGAACAATAATCGGCAGGAATAGCGGACCAAGAAACGGCGTCTTACGGCGCTTGTAATTCACCGAAGAATTCGTCGTTCGCGCACAAGTACGACGCGTTTCAATATATATTATGTATTGCTACACGGTACGTCGTTTTTCGGGAGGGGAGGTGTAGTAATACCGTGCGTATCGGCGGTATATACCTGCGCACGGACCGACGGATTATATTATTATTATTTTACGAAAGCGTAGGTATATTATAATATTATGTATTAGGTATATCGTATCATATTATATTATATATAATATTATATCACATCATATCGAACGGTCGTGCCCGCGCCGCGGCGGCATGGTGTACAATTGGGAAAACTCGAGGAAATAAATGGCTTTACATAGCGTTTAAGACCAGTGTTCCAACTTGTTTGGCTGAATGTTAACACACGTTTCCCGGGCCGAACTTGTGCGTGCGAGCGCGCCCGCGCGTGTGTGTGTGTGTGTGCCCGCGCCCGCCGCTCTCGTCTGTGCGTCTGTGGAAATATGTTTGCAGTTTATATCGCGCTGGCGTGTATGTACTTGTACTGCAGTTGTATATATACATATTACACACACACACGAACACAAGCCCACGTACACACATGAACATGCCGTACACGATACACGCGCACGCACACACGCTCATACAGCGAAGCGTCCCTCGGGGATTTAAAGGGATATATACACAATTACAAGCCTCGGCTCGACAGGAAGCCATTTGCGGCCGATGTAATTTACAAGAGTTGGCCGCCGAGTTGAGCGCGCGCTTAAATACATATACACACGCTCACGGGGTTTTAATGGCGGCCTCGACAAAGTTTTCCTCGATTACACACGCACGCACGCACACATCCGCTTTGACGACGACGGCGGCGGCGGCGGCGGCGGGCACGGAGCGGAATAGTGAAAATTATCGCCTTGGAAACCGAACGGCTTCGGCGGTGGTGGCGATAAAGCACTATATCATTATATATATATATTATATACAAACAGATGCCACTGCACCAGATAATCAGGTCGTTTTCTCGTCGTGTAACCAAAATCGGTTATAGTTGTTTGTAATGTCATAAGTTCTACGCGCGTTTAGTGCGCTAGTTCGAATAGTGCACACACACATATATATATTATATATATCATAGTCACCCAAATATGTATTCAGTGTAAAATAAACTACTGTATTGTGCGTGTGTGTGTGTGTGTGTGTGTGTGGGTGGGTGTGCGCATAATGCACGTCCGTAATATTCAAAACAGATTGTGCAAACTAAACAATAGCATTTAATAGTATACGTAAACTGTAAAGTCGCCGTAAAAGTTTAGAATGATTATAAGTCTTGTAAAGTTGTGATATATATATATGTATATATATATATATATATGTATATGTATGTATATATCGAAATAGAATCTATATAGAATCTGAAGCGTTAAAATATACGAGAACGAGATATTGAAAAACATGTGTAAAAATATATTAATTTCATTGTTATTTAAAAACACGCACATTGTAAACGTACAAGCCAATTACATTGTTTGAGTATTTAAAAGTGGTACAATTTTTATGGAAATGTATCAATAAGGGAATTATAATATATACATTCCAAAGATAATATTACGTATGTCAAAGAGTGTATGTATTGTAATACTAGACTATAATATGTTTGATTTAGGTATATTCCAAATAAGTCATTTTTTTTTTTAACAATAATAAATATATATGTTTTTGTAATCTAGTAAATTTCGAATCAATTGAACAATGTTCATACTATAAGAAACAGAAATAATATTTTAGTCTAGTAATTTTATGTAGAACAAGTTTTTAATATTAAGTAGGGAAGTTATGTATAAAAAGAAGATGAAAAATAATAACTCAGCTGTTGTGCGATGGTTGTGGTACTCGACCACTGAAGGAAAAAATTTATATTAATTCAAAAATTAACTTTTTTTTTGTATTCGTGTCTATAAGTCTAGTTTGATCGACTTATACGACAATATATTTCAAAGAGTTTACGTAATATAAGTCATAGATGCAAATACACGTGTCATAGGGTATTTATATCATTATATAATTAATACATATATAAGTATATTATTATATCATATATATCCGATTGTATGATAATACCTTTAGTCTCTTTGATGAGCTTTTAGTTTGTTTTTCTGTTACTCCTCCTCTTTCTTCGAAAGGTATTCCGCGATCCTCCCTAAACTATTAACAAACCTATTGTAAGTCGTTGATGACCGACCAGGTCAAAAACAATGTTTCACATCAGGAAATAACTGATTTATAGAAATTTAAAACATACAACGAAGGACGATACTAAAGAAATACTCAAAAAGTTTAAACAGGTATGCATGACTCAGTTTAGGGGTAGGCATCTCTATAGTTATTCTGAAAATTAGAGACGTATAATTAAATTTAAAAATAGCTAAAAATTGTCTTAACTAAAATTTCACAGGACAGCGGTCTGACTCTACTCTAACAATTACATTAAATTAATCGAATTTCTATTTAAACGCATTTTCATATTTTTTAAAAAAATTTTCTCAGGTAAACACTTTAATATTGACAAGCCATATTAATTTAACTTCGTAAAAACTGAGTAGTGTATAAATATAACTTGGAAAAACATTATGGGTCTGAAATCATGTAGTTGACTTTACGCGAATTACTTTGTTGATTTGTTTCAATACATTAATCAGTAATCACAAATAAATATATTACCACAGTGAACAGTGAACGCCCAGATTATCGAAACAGTATTTTCACTCTGCAGTTGACAAATCCGATATTACAATTTTTATGGAAATAGCGCGATAATTAGCTTAAGTGTTTATATTTGTACTGAACGTGTACATTGCACGATTAACCGTTTTAATAAGAAAGTAATCGTGATTCAATTGTCGAGCGCTGTAAATTATGCGTTTATGGCTATTTATTCCGTCACAATTGGATTATAAAAATAGTATGCGTTAAGTAAAATATTATGTAGCCAACTATAAACGATTCTGTTTTCGTCCGTCTCTTACAGTGTAACATATAACATACTACATTGTGTTATATATAACTATATAAGCCATACACTGCATACATACGTTGCCTGTGGATATATTTTATAATAATAATAACATTTTAGGTACCTATATATTATAAAAACGTTAATGTATAATGATACCTTTATAGGCATTTTTTGTCGTCTTGCGTTGTTACACACATCTCAAACATAACTCATACATTATATAAGTATACGTATTTATATCATAACTATGTATCATAATAATTCACCGTCTTTGTCTCCATCACCGTCTCTTTTAGCTTTTTAACCAACACATAATTTTGAAAGTTATTTATTGATTAACTCTTATTTGCTTATTCTATATTTAATTAGTTATTATTTATAAATGCTTTTTGGTTTATATAAATTCTAAAATAAAATAAAAATATGCTTGTTTTTACGTTTATTAAAAATTCTTACACCTATGATGGTAAACTTATAGAAGTAATTTATGTGTTAATATTTTAAAAGTTGAATTATTATTTTTCATTAAGTATTCAAACATTCAGTTATGTAAGTTTTAAAGTTTTAGGCTTCCAGGGGTCGGTTTAAAGAAGTATATCAATATAACTGGTTAGGTGGCCTAATATATACAGAGAAGAACTTATTAACATAATATTACGATGAGATACTCTGTGCATCAAGGCAGATCGAGTTTTCACAAATCGAGAACATGCGAACCGAACAAAAAACACTTTAAAACTTAGTATATATATATATTTAAAAACTATACGAAATAACATATTATTTTGTGTATGTAATGTGAATGTGAGCTCATTCATTTATTAAAACATTTAAAGCGGTATAGTATACTATGACACACCTAAATGTCATATAAATTATTATAATCTACGTGTAAAATGATGATAATTTTGAAGTTTAACCTTGTAATGTTAAAATTAAATTATGTATAATTAAATATTTTAGCACATCGATATTCTTTATTACTTCTAGCAGGTTTGGCTATTATTATACCTTTTAACAAAATAAAATGACATCATGTTGTCAACTGTAATACGTGATATACATATTATATATTATATATATATGTGTGTATTTGTATTAATGTGACATTCTGTTACGGAAACACTCGATTAATATTTACAGTATTAAATATTTAAATTTTGTTGCTACGGCAAAAAAACTCTGATAAGATGATAACTCATTTTGGAAATATTTGTCCGCAAAGAAAGATACACTGACGCATTAACATGCCCATGAATGGAGGTAGGTACACACTCACACTGAAATACAGCAAGAGCCGTATTGTACAATAATTAATATTTTTCTGAGCTAAGTCAGTGCAGACAGCTAGTTTGAATGTATTATGTTTTAAAAATGAAATATGAAACTCATCTTGCCTCAAATGGGTGTGGTTATAAATGTTATAATATACATATAATTATTGTTATTTTAAAATCGACAACCAATCTTTAGTCGTTGAATTTTAAAAATGTAGTTTCAAATGACTACAGCAGTGCTGTATTAAAATTTTTGTTAAGAACAGATGTAAAAAAAATTATGAAATAATTTTTTAATCGAAATTTGAAGGCCAATAATATAACATGCCCAATCAAATTATAATTATCTATTGACATTAAATATTTTAAATTATAATTTGTAAAATATCTGAGTATAATTGTAATAAGTAGTAAGTACCTTCCTAGAACTTTACTGGATTATATCATTACTGTAGGTACTCATATAAGTCATATATATATATAATATAAAATGTACCAACATTTAAAAAGGTAAACATTTATTTTTGTTTTCACTGTGTAATACTATTTATATAAATAATATATCTCTATACTCAGATTGTATTATAATAAAGAGATAATAATTGTAATTAATTAAAATTTGTTATTAGAATTTTTTTTCACATATAGATTATATTTATCAAGCATTTAGATTTTTTTAATATTCTGTGTTTAAAATATGGCTTCAAACTTTTGAACAGTGTATAATTTAATCTTTTTTTACAATTTTAATCAAATTATTGTGTGGTATAAACTATAATGTTTAGACATAGTATTGATTTTATAAGTTGTCTTTGTTTTTGTCAAAAATTAATTCAACCTATCAAATCAGGAAATATAAATTTAATTTGCTGATTCATCCGTCTCTTTTTTTCAGACTTCAGAACCATTAATAGTTTACAAGAACTAATTCAAATTGAATACATTAATTTCAGTAATTCACTGTCTTATCCAATAGCAAAGAAGATTTTAAATATACCATACAGCGATACAACAGCAGATTGAGTCATTTTAATATCACTGTCATTAACTACAAACTATTATTATGTCAACACAATTTAATCAATATACTTTACAAATACCTACATAAATTCAGTATTGATCAAAATATGATCTCACACTGAAACGGAATACCCAATAGAGCAATGCCATATAAATTATAGTCATCTACTGCGTTATTCGACGTTTTACAACGGCCCAAAACGAATTCTACATCCTGGAAAATTAACATAAAATAAATAGATCATTTTTCAGTGAAAATCAATTATTTTTGAACTGTCTGTGCGTCTCACTTCAATGTAATTATAGTTAATAGTAGTTAGTTACTAAAGACACTATAACTATAGGTTCCCTAAGTTTGATAAATTTATTGTTGTTTAAATATTTACAAGCTGTACCTACAATACAATCGATTCAAACAAAATTATAGTGGAATTATAATTTAAGCGTTTGTATGTAGGTACTCGTATTTTGGTGGTGTTTTTAATTTTTACTTCTAAAATATTATTATAATATTATGATTAACACTAATTGTACATTTCCTATTTCTTAGCGGCGTAAGACGTAATCAGTGTTTAATTATTGCCTGTATTTAAGATTTATATCGTTGAAATTAATTAACAATAAACTCATATGCGTGTTAATTAATATCGTTGACACCATTTTAAAGACGGGCAACTCTGTTCCCTATAGTTATTGTTTCACAAATACGTGTGATTTATGAATTATTTATACAGAACCGAAAAAACTATTGCAGTCTATGAAATGCAATCTTTTTTAAACATATTTCCACTCGTATTAATGCATATTATATACCTATCATTACGTATAGTTATGTTTAAATACTAGTATATTTATTTATATTTTATAATCAATGAAATATATAACACTCTACGGCTCATTCACCGGTTTCGATACACGCATATTTATTATTAACAATACAATAACTATAAAATAGTACAATATTTTACTATTACACATTTTATACACAAACGCGTGTATGTGATTTTATAATATATTTTATCAATAATAAAATATGCCTGAGCCTCAATTATAGTTGGTACACGGCACACGCATGCCGTAATACCTATATAACTGTCGTTTACTCGGTATATCGCGGTGTGCTTAAAAATATACTAACAGATGGCCCGTAAAATCGTATTGTGTATTTTTGTGTGTAGGTATACAGTTTAGACGCACGATAATACAATCATCACGACATAGACATTAAAACTAAAACGAAAATGGTTTTAGTTTAATGTGACCAATAAAATGTTACGACAAATGAGTAGTTATAAAACAACTCTTAACGATTTTAGTAATTTTTTTATTTTATCAAAACATTAACGCTAACGATTATTTTTAGACGATAATCATTTCGACTTAAACATAAATTATGTACTAAACAATTTTATTGCGTGTAGTAGTCTCGAATTAGAGTTGCTAATGAGTTCTCCGCTAAATTTTCAGAAATCGTCCCCAGCCATTATAATTAGGAAACTAATGTTTAGGTGTATTCAGCAAACGAGGTAGGTTCCTACTCATCAAATATTTTATGTTAGAAATTCGTGTACAATAGTATGCAAATTTATGTAAAAAAAAAAAAAAAAAAAATGATAAAATGTTTACTATGTTTTTCCAATAACCGTTGGATTGAAGATATTATCCAAAAAATAATACCATTTATATAATTGTAGATAAAATCGATTTTAAATTAGTTATTATCAATATTTAAAATGCAGTTCAATTATATATTATATGATATTATGTACCTGCTGTACCAATACAATTTAAGTTGGGCACACAGTAATTATAAATGTTTGTATGCGTGCTTAAAAATACATGCTACTATTACATTCAATAAATTGCGATAACAAGTTTTTTAATTTGGTAAACTTTTGATAAATTAAATAGGTGATGTCCGTGGAATTTAAAACAATTTCTAAGCTTGCAATGGATATTGAAGCGATAGGCATTGAACGATTTAAATTTTACAAATGTTACGTTATTTCAACAATTATTCACAACAATATTAATATATTGCTGTACCTATATACATACACGCTAAATTATCATACAGTCGAACTTGGTTATCTCGAACTTCTTTAACTCGAAATCGTCAATACCTTAAACTTTTTCTCAGATCCCTAGAATTTTCTGTTTAAACAATGTGAAAAAATCTTGTTTAACTCGAATATTTTCGTGGATAACTCAAAGTTTTGAGTTTTATTAATATTATAAAATTGTGATATTTCCCTCGTGTACCTATATGTATATACTTTAATATCGAAAATAAGGTCATTACTCACTGATAAATGGTTTAGAATAATTCACTACAAACGATCAACAGCAAAACTAAAAAAAAAAAAATAAATACCCTTTTTAAATAATTTTCTAACCTCATTTTTGTTTATACATATACATACCTTTTTTAAATTACTTATAAACAATTCATATATAAATACATAGTAAATATTTTTTATTACATTACTTTATTTATACTAAAGGAATTAATATATTTTGTATTGTTTTAAAATGTTTTAATCTGGATAACTCGAACTTTTTTCTGGTCTCTTTTTCACTTCGAGTTAACCAAGTTCGACTGTAATATGATATACATACCTAGTAATCTCAGCACCACTGTCATCGCCGTCAAGAGCAGTTTTATTTTCGTATGAAAACAATTATTTTATTCTTTTATTACCGTCGTATCGTTTTATCAAAACTCATTTTATGTGTAACTAATAATATACGATATATAATACTATTATATTCGATTTACCGAATATGGCTTAATATTTATAACTGTATTATCCGCAGAGGCGTTAGGGTTTAAATTATTATATTATACCTATGTTTTTACATCGTATACATTAATATTACACTTAATATACTTCGGATAAGCCAATTCAAATCAATATTATATTATACGTATCTGTATGACTGTATGCAACGATTTTACAGTGCGTGTAAGTAAATTAACTAACTAAAGGGTTAGGTATAGTGTTTGAAAAGGATTGGTCATCGGTAAATAATAGGCTTAAAAATCACAAAATGCGGAGTACAATAAAGTGTATCGGACGTAGACAAACAAAGAAAATTTGCGTCTATCGTTTAAAGCCAAAACCGTGTACACGGTGAAGATGCACTATGCTATTATGTATTGTTTATGGTTATTACCAGGGCAACCGTCTGTCAGTATAATGCGCTCAACGGAAACGCAAACGTAGAACTGATATTGTGTACGGCGGCGGTCCCGTCACCGTATACACCGTATACACACTGTAGGTGTATACGCTGTTTAGTATGTGTGTTGTGACACTGTTCTGCGGGAAATCTCTCATTTGCAATAAAAAACGATTATTCGCGACTAAACGGGCCCCGATCTCGCCCGACTCACAATACCCTGCAGCGTGCAAGGGGAGGGCAGTTCCCGCGCGTCATCCGTCTCGAGGGGCTACACAACTCTTCTGTACGTCCGACACAAACGGAGACGACATCGTCATCCGTTACCGAAACTTTCACCACCACACACCTACCTCGCCTCACCGCCAGAGTACACGATTTCGCTGCTAACCAACCACCCGCTCCGTGCAAACTCCCTGTCTTTGCCTCCGACCGAAATAACGGTTATATACGTCTTGTTATCATCGTCGAAGTCGCGTATTATAACGTCGTCGACTGTACGACTATACCAGTACGATTTGACACTATTATTGTACATAAGTCCCATTTTTTATCGGCAAATTTTCCCGTTACCACGAAACCGCGTGCGACACAATATAATACAAAAGTGTTCATGACAACCCTTATTATTATTATTATTATTATTATCATTATCTGCCGACACCATCATCCTCACGTCATCGCGTCCCGCGTCGATTACTCGTCGTCGCATAATATATTATAACAATATATCAATAATATATATCGTATCGGATGTAATGATACGAATAAATTAGTGTGTGTGGTGTGTGTTTACGGAATGACCGACAACGGATAGAGATCTACCATATATCTCTGTATAGATAAATGATAAATAAACGGACCCTTTTATAAATTATTATGATATGATCGCGCCATCGCCGTGTACATTATTTACACGAAGCATGCAACTACTACACATCCTTTATTAATATATTTTTTTTTTTAATAACATACTTTATTATATACGTTAAAACTTACTATATACTATACCGTTGTCAGTTTCATCATTTAATCGTATATTTCATATAGTTTGTCTCAGAGAAATGAACTACGACGGTCGACGGCGCATAACGTTTTACTTGTATACTTTTAATTTTTAATCGTCGAATTCCGTATAGACTATAGGAATGCGAATCGGTAAAATACTAAAATAATTAGTATTTATAATTATTATAAAAATAATTAAATTCAAACAATGATCCGTACACGTACTCTTATAAATAATTGGATGCCTCGAATTTAACTTCAATAATGCGCATAAATACCTAACTAAGTATAATTATTAGTTATTAATATTGCCATAATTGTATAATTATGTATATGTTTTTACATATCATATTTTTAATATTATGTAATATACATTTAGATTGTGATTTGTGTTGAAAAAACAATCATATTCAGTAAAGTAATTTAGCTCTGAAATGTTAAGTAGCAAAATCATATTTTTATGATATTTATTACCTATTTAGTTCACACAAATATTACTGTATTACATTATGGTGTATTTTGAGTAATGATGAAAAAGTTGTATTTGTCGGTTTCGTCTTAACAAATACCATTAGGGTAGTTCTACTTGGGTTTTCACATAATTGCATTTTTCTCCCGCTCGAAACGATTGGTTATACTGCGTGTTTGTCTTTGAATCTGAAAATGTAAGGGTACTTTAGAATATTTTAATACCCAATATTGCAATAATAACTTTTATTCTCATTATTGCAGTTCAATAAGTCACCTAAGTATATACGAGAAAATATATAAAGGGAGGTAAGAGTTGAGGGGCACGAGTTTCCAATATAGTAAACGTGTATAAGAGTTATTTTATTTTTTAATAAAAGAAAACCCGACAAAAGTTCTTATTTCTACATTTCAATATTAAGTTCCCGTCTCTTCGTCCTAAAAATGTATACTCCCCACTGCATAAGAATTTTCCCGTCATTTTCAAATGATTTGAATAGTACCCTAGCGTATTGGCTATATTGCGGTCGCATTTGTCTTCGTCTGTGGCATATACAAAATAAAATATACCTATACACTATATATACATTATAATACTTCAAAAATTATTTCGAAGGGCTGAATTTAAATTTGATTTTGCGGGGTAAAATGAAAATAAAAAAGAGAATTACATTTTCCAAGTGGCTTTATTGTCTGCAAATTAAGTTCAAAGAGCTCCTATAATAATATAGACTATGGCATGTTTAAATATATATGTATTTATACAAAAATAAATAAATAATAATATTAATAACAAATAACTATAGTTCGTTATTAATATTTTTTTAATATCCTTTGTCTGGTGTGGTTCACTGGACCATGTGATGACTTAATATGATTTTTCTGGCACTTGCACACCCGACAAAAAAAAAAAGTATATTCATCGAAAAAATTTGCAATGGAAAAAATAATACTCCTCCCTCTCCCAGATTACACACGTGTCACAACTGTTGACATATGGTTAGCAAGGTAACACATGATACAGTTCTACTATTATAATATATCATTTCAAATTTATATTTCCGTCACTATAAATAATACCTATAAGTGTATATTATGATGTGTAAAAAATCTTTTTTCCTCGCAATATTGTTTGGTAGAAAATCGTACAACATCTTCTTACTTTTGTCAATGTCATGTTCAATATTTCAAACACCTTTTTCGCTCTTCTGTCTAGCCAGTCAGTATCTTTAAAAGTTGTTTATTTTTATACTGAATACGTTTATATGGTTTTTATTACATCGATCTATATCTAAGACAGTACGCTATAAATAAATATATATATATATAATACGTAAACAGAAAAATGTAAATTACTTTTAGTTCCGTGGAAGTCATATATGATTGGAAAATTGTTTAATTTACTGTACATTTAAAAAATAATTAACTTTAACTCGGAATATTTTTTAATGAATTTTTGATTAAAAACATCAATGTGATTTTTCGCTGTTTAAGTTTGGACTTTAGACACTTCGTTGTAATTATTTATTTAAGTACCTCAACATTCTTCAAAAGCACTAAAATATAAATGTTCATTTATCACAAACAAAATGATATTATCAGTGGCGTATTTACGGGTGGTGGGGGGTCCCCGGGTCTCGACTCCCCCCCCACCAGAAAAAATAATTAAAAAAAATCATAAATAACTTGCTACGTGGTATCGAGAAAAATAATATTAATTTATATTATGTGTTTTTAATGTTTGTATTACAATATTTTTAAAAATAACTTGGGTTTAACTATTAATTGACATTTATTTTCATAATAATAGTGAAATATAATATAATATAAATAATATCATTATTAAATCATAACTCGTATGTATTTTATTATAATGTTATAAACTTATATTTAATATTAAGACCCCCCTCCCCCCACAAAACAATTGAAAATACGCCACTGAATATTATAGTCTATAGTTTAGTAGTCATAAGTGTACATTTTATATTTACAAAATCGTTAGTTAAATTACATAAAATATAATAATACATAAAATTAATAGTCCCTATTGTCAATTGTCGTGTTAAAAGAAAAAAGTTGACCATCATTTTTAATGAGGGACTGAAGCTTAAATTTTAATAAAATTCTATATTCACGCGTAAAATAATGATTTTTTGTTGTACAATTTTATTTATTTATCATCAACTCCAAAATTAACAAATACATTTTAGTGACTTACTCAATGATTAGGTGTACTCAATAAGTATATATTGTAGGTACTGCAGAGCGGTTATCTACTTCCCTCTCACCTCAATTAATAATTTTGATAATTTTCAAAATTATTTTTTTTTTTTTTTATAGTTACTACAAAGAAAACAAATTAAAAAAAAAACACTTCATGGTAAAATAAATACATCTGAATAAAATCTCATGATTATATTATAAAATACGATAAATAATATGATTATATGCAGAATAAGGTCAATGAACGATTGTGCAATATAAACGAAAAGAGATTTTTAGCGAAAAAACAGTTATACCACAATAACAGCCAGTTGAACTACCGTCTAAATTGTATAATTTTTGGTACCTACTTTTCCCAAACCGCTCAAGAAAAACATTGAAAAATCGACAAGAAAATTTAATACGAAGGTACGTCTGTGTAAAACTGTTTTTCTACGCGGCCCCCGCGCCCTCGACGGTATCGGAAAACCAGTATAAATAATAATTTCTCATTTCGCATTCAAAATTTAAAACGGAACGTAGGTACGTCATGGTATTATGACTGACGGATAGATAAAATTTTAGAACAACATAAAATCACCAGACCCATTCCATGTCGTCCCGAATTACATGTATAATACTACATTATTATAATTTATGCATTTTTTTTTTTTTTTTTTTTTGGCAGACAGACGAACGGTGTTAAATATTCGATACACTCGTGTTCGGTTGACCCGTCCGATCCGTTCTGCCTTTTCGAGCTGTAGCAGCAGCAGTGCATAGTTTGTATATAATACCTACTACACACCATTACGTCATAATAATATTATAAATTATAAAAGCGCCGTCCCAAATGTGCGGCCTACTATAGTCATGCCACGGATAGATGACTATCTGTATTCAGTGGTTAGGTTCGTGTACACTTATACTATACGTACCTCTGTATTTACGTACTCCGGATCGAGGCGGTGACGCGACGATGGCGAACGGGTTGTGCGAGTCGTTTCCGTGCCAGGACACGCGTATTTCGTCGTTCCTGCGCCTCGTATCACACCGCGCTCGTTTCCGTTCGACCTGCAGCGAATATACGCGTGTCCTTAACAAACAAAAAAAAAAAAAAAAAATTGTTAATATATTATGATACCGCGCGCGTCTCGCGACGCGTTATTTAATAATATATAATAATCGTAAATACCTACTCTCTGTGTAGCCGCCTACCTACGGTACGTAAAAAATAATATGGGCGAACAAAAAAAAAAAAAAATCCGCGGTAGCCGTCGCTCCGGGCGCATAATTATTTATCGCCGTCCGGTCTCGCGTCCACGGCGGCGGTGGAGTTGCAGGGTGTCGAGAGAAGGCGGGGTGATACAAATAACGCAGACTTATAAATTATGTCGTTTGTTTACGTGTGTATACGTGCGGGGTGATGTATTGTATATCTGAATATGTGCACGAGGAGAATGGACGAAAAACTCCCTGTAGGATATACACATATGTGTGTGTGTGTGTGTGAATAATATTGTATTACTGCAGATTTATTATAGAATTTTACGTCCGTTATTATTATAATACAACGACGACGACGACGACGTTATAATATCATTATCGTCGTCTTCGTCGTTGTCGTCGTCGTTGGCGTGCGTGCGGCCGGATCGAGTGGATGCGGCTGAAGCGAAAAAAAAGCACAAAATTTCCCCCACCTCCCCAATACCGTTCGACTGGCAGGCAGGGACACGGCCTATCGTTATTTATAAATAAATGTGTAAATATATTTATGTGTATGTAGCCATAATATGACTTGTGTGGTACGTGCGTGCAGCAGGTACGCGCGATGTCAGCGAAATATGTACGTTTATCGTGTCGCAGGTGGGCCCACACGGTAGTGAGTTGTATGGTACTCGCAAATCGTATACGC
>NW_020271389.1:81808-102838 GCF_002803265.2 Melanaphis sacchari | reverse complement strand
AAAATAATATGGGCGAACAAAAAAAAAAAAAAAATCCGCGGTAGCCGTCGCTCCGGGCGCATAATTATTTATCGCCGTCCGGTCTCGCGTCCACGGCGGCGGTGGAGTTGCAGGGTGTCGAGAGAAGGCGGGGTGATACAAATAACGCAGACTTATAAATTATGTCGTTTGTTTACGTGTGTATACGTGCGGGGTGATGTATTGTATATCTGAATATGTGCACGAGGAGAATGGACGAAAAACTCCCTGTAGGATATACACATATGTGTGTGTGTGTGTGTGAATAATATTGTATTACTGCAGATTTATTATAGAATTTTACGTCCGTTATTATTATAATACAACGACGACGACGACGACGTTATAATATCATTATCGTCGTCTTCGTCGTCGTCGTCGTCGTTGGCATGCGTGCGGCCGGATCGAGTGGATGCGGCTGAAGCGAAAAAAAAGCATTAAAGAGACCCCCCCCCACCCCATCCCACAATACCGTTCGACGGCGAGCCGGGGGACGCGGCTAATAAGATTATTTATAATAAAATGTTAATAAATATATTTATAATAATATGTATAATATGACTTGTGTGTGCGTGTGCGTGCAGCGAATACGCGCGATGTCAACGAAATATGTACATTTATCGTGTCCGCAGGTGGGCCCACACAGTAGTGAGTTGTATGGTACTCGCAAATCGTATATACGTTTATAGCCTATAGGTACCTCTTATTATTTATGTGCATACAATGCGCGTATTATAATATGATTATACCTCAATATTATTTCGTATACAGGGTGTATCTGTTCGTCGTGAAAACGGTCGTCGGCAACGATGCCGTTGGTGAGGGGCGGGGGGCAATGCGAATTACAAGGAATTTTCCATTTTTTCGCCAACCACCTGACAGCTATAATCGCACGATCGTCCGTTTTTCCGCGACGCCGATCGCTCATCGTTATTGCGGAACAGCGTTCGTTCAATAATCGTAAAGTGTAAGAAAAACAAAATTCTGAGACGTTTTCCGAGATGTTGTCCCGTTGCCGGATCGATCACACCTATATCAAATTATAATAATATATGTACATACTATACATCATACGTATCACGCGTAGTAATGAATATGATGTCAAATTTATACGCGTAACTCGCGGTCGTGCGTGTGAACGCACCGGTGGCGCGGGGAGGGGGGGATCGAGACGACTGGTGGTTTGTGTAGGGAGCCCATTGTACACCAAGAGATTTACACTCGCCCAAAACGTTTTTGCGATGAATAACGTTCCGTTTTATTATTTTTTTTTTTCCCTAAAATATTTTATATATCTATATACACGCGCGTTTAATATAATGACGATGATAATAACAGTTGCGTCTTGCGTTCCTTTTGAAAATCCGCGCGCGGAAGTCACACGTCCGGGGGCGGGTACCCGACGCGTTCATTAATTATATCGCGGTCGCCCCCTCGCGCCTCCGTCTCGTACACACAATGTATAATAGTATAACGATGTATAATTTATATTATTACGGATTTGTTTGCGTTTGTGTAATATTATTATTATTATTATATATATTTTATCGTCAATTTTTTTTTCTTCTAAATATCATTCTCCAACAGCCACTCGAACACAAAGCGTTGCACCACGGGGCGCATAGTATTCATATATATATATATATATATATATTATACGTTTAGATACCTGTATAGTGTATATAATATATACATGTATACAATAGCGGCGCTTTCGTGTCGTGCACTCGTTCTGCGCGCGTAAAAATATCCGTTTTTTTTCCTTCCCGTGTCCCCGACGACAATATTAATATTAATTTCACACCGTTTATTCGTTTTCTTTGGCACGCGGGCGGTACAAACGATATTCTATTCAATAATACAAACGATATTGTTGAACGCTCTACGACAATAATGATACAGACGTATTACGTTATAATTTCCGACCGTATAGTTACAGCAGCAATATAATAATATGGTCTATGCGACGAGTACACATTTATCGCGACGACGTGTCGACGACGGAAGACGAGTTATAAACCGAAGACGCACAAACGTATGCGCGAGTGTTTTTGTCCTCTAGACTGCACCGGTTCCCAAACCGTAAGGCGCGGCTCCCTAGGGAGGCGCAAGCACTTAACAGGAGAGAAGCGACATAAACATTGATATTTTACATAGATATTCACTATAAGTACTAATTTAGTACTATACGCTTAAAAAAAAATGTTGTTTCATTTATTCAAGGAAGGTGTGATTGAATTTTTTTTATTTTTGGAGATGCGTGAACCAAAAAATCTTGGGAACCGCTGCTCTGGAGAACAAAAAACATGATACAAAATGACAGCGAGTACTCGTATATCCAACCAAATCTGTTTGTGGTCAGAGCAATAGACACATATTTTAATCATTGGATTGGTAAAATAGTACAGATAGTACAAACCGATATTATTTGCATGGAAAATAATTTCGAAAGATAAAAAAATATTATTGTACGAATTAAAAAAAAAAATTTTTTTCATATAGACCCCGCACGACGGTTGTCTATTCGTGATATCGTTATAACTTATTTATTGCTCCGCTGATTATTAAATTAGGATAAAAAAATTTAGAAATCAAATTACAATGCTAAAATTATACACCTGTAACGAGTTATTACACAGCTGGCCACCATATGTTAGTATCATCACTACCATCTCTACTAACACTTATACATTTGGATTTATTTCAGCTCTATTTCCAATTTTATTTTAAATACATTTTAATTGGTTTTAAAAATGGGTTTTCTAATCAAATATTCTTGTTCATTAACATTTACTGAACTCTTAGTTGTATAATTAAAAATTATTAGATTTTGGATTTCAGCCAATGTTTTTTACTATATAGCAATCTATATAGTCATCTAAAGTTAACCTGTTATGTATTTCTATGTAACAGTAATGCGTGCAAGATATAATGACAATAAAAAACATGTTTCAGGTGCAATAAACCTATGAATGAATATCAAAAATTAACATTACATTTTTTAAAACCTCAATTTATAGATTTTGTAACTAATTAAATACAAATATCAATGGATCTAAACTTACGGTAAAATAAAATAATCATAAAATATTTAATTGTACATAATAAAGATTGATTAACCATTTTTTTTAATGATTAATGATGAATGTTGGAAAATATGTAGCACACTTTCAATAATAAAATTGAGTTCTTTAAAAATATTTGGTTTAAAAAAATCACTCTTATCATCATTATTTGTATACTGGAAATAAAAATAAAATTAGATATTCAATACAGTTCAATGAAACGGTTCACATAATGGAAAATATTGTGCTGACGTTGAATTGAAGAAACAACTTAATTTTCTATTCGTTAAAACATTTTTATCGTGTTTATACATCACATTATACATTACTTATACATATCCGTTCACACAGAAAATATAAGTTGGCAATCATCATCAGTCATCATCATCACCAAAGTCAACCAAGAGGTGTGGAGTATTCCGTAAAATCCAATTTAATTCCACTTAAATTTATACATTTAAAAACATGCTAACGAAAATAAATGTATAATATCAAATAACATGTTTATTAAATCGTTCAAACCGTTCGTGCGACATTCATAATATTTTTAATTTGACGGCTTGAATTCAAAACGGACAATTTTCATGATAAATATCAGACGTTTATGTTCGTGAAATACAGAGACAGAAATATGCCCGAACAATTCTTCATCAGATCAAAAAAAAAAAAAAAAATTATCTACATGAACTACGTTGGGTATTACAGAGGTTATATTATATCATTGCAGTATTTTGAAATTTCTGTGTAATATTATTTTCAGCCCTTGATCGCTTTGAACACATTATAATATAAATTTATAATTGCATAAAATAATGATGTCTTCATGGTTAACGATATATATTTTGAGGTCAATGGTTTTTTTTTTTTTTTTTTTGATGCAAATGTCTGAATTTTACATTATTTTATTTTGTTTGAATCTTATAAAACATTGGAATTACAAATGTTTCTTTACGAAAACACACGAATAAAATATACAAGGAAATTGTAGAATATTTTTTTTTTTTTTTTTTAAACCGGTATCTGTGGGCGATAAAAATGTATGTTTCCTCCGTCTATCGTCTATGTATATAATATTATCATGTAAAATATAAACGTGTACACGTTCGAATTTTTGTCTCGGAACGATGAACGATAGTATCGGCTGCGACGAACGCGCGAAATTGTTGCTAAAAATTACCGAGACAATGGCCTGCTGAACTGGCTGTATATAGATACAATACACGAGACCGTGTGTAGGGTCGTATAATCTAATCGTAAGGTGCACCGGAAATGCAGTAGCCTGCGTGCGATATGTTTTGAGAAAGTCGTTTGCATGCATGATACATATTGTTATTATTGTAATACCTTTATTACTAGCTATAGTACAACTAAACCTGATTCTCCGCGTGGCGTTTTAAAATAATTGTCGTGTTACTATAACGTACGGTCAACAGGCTGTCGCCATAACCTTTCGCTAAAGGCACAATGCGTTTGAAATCATTTGCTCTTTTGCCGGTGTCTTTTTTGAGTAGGTATACTCATTTTAATATTATTATTATTATTATTATTATACGACGTATAAGTCAACATATACAATAAGATATTTCACTATATTATATGTATAATATGTATATTAACGTATCACATTTTAATGTTATATCCGTGTACTATTCATGGTTAAGTTTAGAACACAAAAAAAAAATGTTTGCACGGAATGTAAAATTCAAAACCGTTTTAGACTTTGGCCCAAACATTGGAGTATTATATATTAATTTTACAATGACGTGATTTTTTCTTAAGTTTTGATTTCTATCATTTTTTTTTTCTAATAGGTAGACGAAATTATTATTGTCGAGTTTGATCTTTTTAAAATTCAATAATGTAGGCTGATATACGTATTAATATAAAATTACTTCTGTCCGCATCATGATCATAATCGATTTGGTATTAACAAGTATGGCTACTTAATATTTCGTTAATACCTATATTACTTTTTTTCTATAGTAAATTATTTATGGTATACAATTGATCTCCTCTTTTAGATTCTTATATAGTATGTTTTCTTAGGTTGAATCGTGTTTGGCTTTAATCTACAAATATTAAAAGATTTGAAAATATAATGAGAATTATTCACATCTCCATATTATTATACTCAGTAAGCTTACAAAATGTTTAATCGTGAACTATAATGTATCTTATAAATAGCTCAAGAGCTAATTAATGCAAAATGATATAATTATATTATAGTAAAACGAACTTCAACACGCATTAAAATATAATGGAATTTATTATTGTGTTTAAATTTTTTTAAATTTAAATTTATAATAATTAATGCAACTAAAATGTATACAAACCTGTACCTATATGAGTGAAGTATCCGGTCGCTGATACTTCCCGTCCGGTTTTCAATACAACCTAATACCTATTGTTTAGTTGTGCTCATAATAAATTGTGCCATCTTTTGAACACTGTACTCAAAAGCTGATGTCATCGTTAAAAAAATATTAAAACTAATGCAGTAAGTATACGAACTATAAAGTCAAAAGTATAAATTAACATACCATCTATTAGACGATTTAAACTCCGGATCTCCTAATATATTCATATTCAAAAAGAATACTGAACTACATACAAAAGTTTAGAACTACATATTATATAAAATGTATGTTTATTGTTCTTTTTTTTTATTTTTTACTTTGTCTCTATAAGATAATAATATTGTAAAATGATTCTTCAGTTGTAAAAATTATGCTAAGATTCTTGTAGCTAATAGCTATGTAATAAATTGTATATAAATAAAACAAAAAGACAAACACTCGTTTAGTCGTATATATCATAATATTATGTGCTTACACAAAAAAATCCAAACTACGGCTTTTAGTTGTACAAGTTATTCCAAAAAATATTGATTGCAGTAAAAATTAGTTATTAATGTTATTATATATGTATGAATTGAAACATCATTCTTAATGTATAAAACAGATTTGCTTCAGAATGTTAATATTTTATAAATCTTACATATTCAAGAATATACTTAAATGGTTCAAGAAGTAATGGTTGTCCGTATGCCACCTTAAACTTTTTCTGTACAGTTTCCATTAAAATGTTTCGGGCCAATATTCATAAAACATTATAATAGTATGATATCATGGTTTTAGTTTTTATGAATACTTAAATCATAATTGAGTCAAATTCTATACATTATTAAATTTAAAAAATCATAACATTTTAAAAGTAGATGACGTATTACATTCTTTATGACGAAAAAATGTTGTAAATGCTTCTACTTTAATCTATTCATCCACCGTAATCCTCAAATTGTCGTTCATTTATTATTCAATCATTCAAAACGAATATAACTATAATATTCGAATACAACTAAAAAAGTAATATAATAGTTGTATTATGTATTTCAGGTTTGTACTTTAATTGATAATTGTGAAAAAAACTTTCAAAATTCAAAATATGCATTGCAACGTTACTTAAGCTTAAAGTTGTATGTAAATGTAAGCAATAATTTAGTAATTTATTCAAATATTAACTTGTTTGAAGTAATTCAAAATGTTTGATTGCTGCCAAACGCAATGAATAGATTTTTTAGCAACACCTAACTCAGTTTATCTTGACCTAATGGATTAAAAAAAATGTTAAATGAATCACAAACTATCAACTCGTAAGCATATAAAAATATAAAATTATAAAATTGTAGTATAATCTATTGACTATTACAGTGTATCACAATACAACTAAAAATAAAGTTTAATATTTTACGGAGGTTTGCCATACCAAAAAGATTAGGAAACATTTACGAGTATCTAACATGAATTTCACAATTGAATAAAATAGAATTTAATAAATAAAAAATTTTAAATATATTAATTTTATTAAAAATTGTACAAAAAATAAAATAAAAATCCCATAAATATTTTAAATATTTTGTAAATATGTATAATTTAATGTTATAATTTTAGATATATTTTATTGATTTATAGAAATATCAAATTAAGTTATATATATATAATAAAGCTATACAGATTAAATACTTGAAAAAATAAATATTTTTTAAATTTTCAATAAAATAAAATCATAGAATAAAAACGAATGATATTAATTTACATTCCAGGTTAATGATTTTTAGCTAAACTCTAGAAACTCATTAAGTATGGCAAAAATACCTAATTAACAGAATTTAAAATCATATTATAATTATACTATTTTTGAAACAATTGTTTTTATTTTTGATAACATCTTATATAAAACATTATCCCCATCCTCAAATACTAATTATTATCTAAATATATGCGTTGTAGTATAGAACCAGTGCACCAAAATTAATTGGTTTATTTATTGTAATGAATGAGCATTTACGAAATTGTGACATGCTATATGTATATTTCCACCTAATTTCAAAAACTACACATATCATTAAAAATTTCCGCACGAAACCCGAATTTTTATTTGATTCTTAATTATTATTATAATCCATTATATTCGTTAGTGAAATAGCTGGTATAAATTATTATTTAGTGAGAATATTTTTAATAACGCATACACGTAATATATTTACAGCTGTAAAATATTTATTCTATATATTAATCAGCAGGCAGAGGCGTATTGTTATAATTTTTTTTTTTTTTTTTTAAAGAGGGGGCCAATATTTTAGGTATAGGACCTCCCAAAATATACGTTTGAATATTTATAGTATGCCGTCCACGTATAATAATTTTTAGAAAACTGTATTTCAAGACTCATAATAAACACGTTGAAATTGATGTCGACAAACTCGAGGACCGAAACTTTCCTATTTTACGCACTTGCGTTTTATTGTCTATAGTTTGCAAATGAGCAAAAAATATTTTATGTTTATCCATCCAGTTCTAAACAAATTCCATTAAAAAATAAATAAATATTATACTGTACAAATTCGCTGTTACTGAAGTTATTTGCTAGTATCTATTGAATCTTGGAAATCTATATATCCTGACAATACGAAAGCTAAACGGTCTGTGGTTCTATCGTCGACCGTTTAACTATCTAAAAAACCTCCAACTTGCACGTTCAACCATAAACCTGTTCTATAGATCGTTTTATTTAGTTTTAATTTTAATTTTTATTGATTTTACAACGATATGTGTGTTGTTATTTTTTTAAATGTTTCTGTTTGAATACATTTTCTGGTAGGAAAAATAACCTGATTATCGACTTCGATAAAGTTCTTGAAAGTGAATTGAATCTAGTCAGTATCCGATTTTGAAAAGTCAAAATTGATAATTATTTTTAAACTCTTTTTCTATTTTTTTAAGATAATCGGAAAGGAAAGTATGTAACCGTTCTGCAGCAGTCCAGTACACCAAAAAATTGGATCATATTCGTTCAGAATCGCATTTAATCGTTTACCAATATTTATCATTGAATTTAAATTTAACACATCCATTGAAACGTCTACTCCTCAATAACGAAGTATACTTAATTTTTACTGTACAGCAGAGCGGTTATCTACACCCCCCCCCCCTTTTTGAAAAAAATTATAAACTAAAAGATTAATGTTGTTCGTGTAAATATTGCCTATATCTATCCATTGTATACTTATATACATGTGTTAAATAAGTATACGAGTATAATGTTCTTGATATTGCCTAAAAATCATTTTCGTGTTGAAAATATTTTTTATCATTAACTAACATTTATGGTAACTACATTAAAAACTATGATATAATCACGATGGTCCAGTCGAGTCGTTGTCATCGAATGCATGATATACACTTGGCAGTTGACACTTTGACAGTGTGCCGCCTATTTATTGCAAGATCAAAATTTTTAACTTTATCTTCTCGTCCGATTCTTACTTGCCAAACCAATATCAATATTGATATGCTTGTGTTTCCATTAGTTATTAAACGTATATGTGGATTTTGCAATACGTCGGCTGACTGCTAACCGTGCAGTATACACAATATACGTCTGACACTACCCGCCAAACGAATGTATCCACATTATATGTGCATATATACTTATTACAATCTCCTTGACGCCCCAAATATAAATTACACATTTCTCGATCGTTCGCAGATGTGATCACACGCGCGCATATCAGAAAGCCAATTATTATTCCCTTCCTCTGTAACAACGACGGCAGCAATGCATTTGTGCGCACGGCAAATCCGCTTTCGACACGCTAATCTTCCTTCCGTTATTCTCTATCCACTTGTCGTTCAATTTCCAATCTCAAATCCCTCATAGTCGCTGCCATATCAATCAACGCGATACATCTCGATATTATCATAAACGAATGCGCTATTAAGTTAAGCCTATGTGTATAAACCAATATAATTTATATAAGCATATATATTATGATGTATACCGTTTTTACGTCAGTTTGAAAAATTAAAACTGTACAGCCTGCTGTATACAGAAGACAGACATAATATGCGAAACGCTTGTGAAAAAAAAAAAACAAACAAAAACAATAATTCAAAAATATTTGCATATCGTTATTCGCGTACGTATATTTTGACGAAATCTTATTCGTCTTGTTAATAATATATCATTTTGCTCGGTGTGCAGTCGCACCTTTTCTTTTAAAACTATTACGACGGTTATTGCAGGGAAAACGTGTTCTCGGCGTTTATTTATTTCGCATATTTTTTACGATGATTCGAAAGCGGCTCAAACGAGACATTCTAACGAATTTAAATACGGGCAAAAGTGACCGCGGCGATGCACGCGGATTGCGTGTCGATCGGAGTCTTCGACCCGACCGCGACGACGACGACGAAACTTCAAACTTACGTCTTGTGCGAACGAAACTTCGTAGGTAGATGTGCAGCGTTTTACAAACAGCGAAACTGGTTTGACGCGCGTCCGATGACTTCGTCCCTCGCGGTAGAGGCTCTTACGTTTTTCGACGTCGTCGTCGTCGTCGTCAGTCCCTCCTAGAGGGCTCTGCGCGGCGGACCAGGAGAGAGAAAAAAAAACCGAAAGGTGTTTGGCCACCGTTCAAGGTGAAAACATCGGCACGAACACCACCGAGTGGAAATAATTAATTACCATAATAAGTCTGGTTGTCATTGTGTTTTTCCTCCGTCTCCTCTCCTACCGCCGCCGCCGCCGCGCGCCGCGGAATAAAGAAGACCCGAGTGCCCGACACGATATCGTTGTCGACGCCGCGTGCTCGACGTGAGACACTTTGAATAAATAAACACGAGAACAGATCCCGAAAAAATAAACCGGTCGCCGTGACCGCACAGCACCCGTAAGCACACACACGCACGAAAACGGACAATAATAATTATTAATAAAGAAAAAATAAAAAATAAAATAATACGGTCATGCGGTGCGAGCGCCGAACACCTATTTACAGTCGACACACGCTATATTATACGCTTATAATATTGTAGTCGAAACGGATGATATTATATATTAAATACAGCCGGCGACGGCGGCGGCGACGTGTGTGTGTGTGCATAATGTAATACTCGACGGCGCTTTACCTGCGTTATATATTATTATTATTTTTTATTTTTTTTTTTTGTTTTTTGTTTTTAATGAATTGATGACGTCTGCGGTGCAACAGCGACAGCAACTGCAGCGCGGCGGCAGGAGCAGCAGGAGCACCGGACGGAGAGACTTTTATTATTTATCGTGTCGACGACGGTTGCGATGACGGTCGCGGCCGAGCGTAATATCATTTGTACGCATTTATTCACGCAATAAATATTTATGAAAACATTTGGTTTGTAAAAACATAATAATATAACGTTAATGTTATTATTACTATTATAATTATTATTATTATTGTTATTATCATTGTTATTATTGCGTACGCGCGTTTGAGACGACCGGAGAACAAAAGCCACGCTGTGGTGACCGCGGAGGAAGAGCGAAACTCCGGACGTGGGTCGGGCCCAGAAAATGTTAAATCATTATATTTCTTTTCATCGTGTTTGTGCGTGTGTACCACACGCCGGATCTGACAGCGGCCGCAATAGTCGCAACAATTATTATAGTTTTGTCTCCGTGTGTTCGTAAACAACTCGTTTCTCTCTCTCCTTTACGACGGTTTATCCTTTTCAGTAAATTTTGTTTGTGGTCCAATTATTATATTTCTATGGTTTTTGTATATCGTGGCCTACACGAACCCAGATGTAGGTACTGTAAGGTCGCGTCGAATTTTCTAAAACCAACGAGGTTCGGCCGTACACGTGACTAACGATTAATTTATCGTGATATATGTAAATCGTGTTTAAAATATGAATTTAATTGACACTGTGATATTTACTTATTTGCGCATTTGTAATCGATAACCATATTCATACGAGCGAGCGTAGACATTTTTAATAGTTATTAGACCGAATTCGGTACAAACACCTATTGTACAGAGATTTCGTTTAGGTTTTCAATATTTCAAATACATCAATTATTGTATTATTCCTTTACGGTACACAGACTGCAGCGAACACCTATGCGCATCAATTATGAATCATTAAAATCTTGTATCAATAAATAAACAAGCTACAGAGATTAAAAAATGGGAACCACTTTTTTGGAATTCTTGAATAACATTACGTATGCAATAATGCAAACGTGAAATCTATTTTATGTCTTATTCGTGTAACTATATACCTAGACATTGCTTAGGTATTTCTCTACCCACATAATTTAGTTAGGTCGTAATCGTTCTAATACCGATAAACAAATAGCTGTTTAGTATTAATTCGTTGATGTAGTTTTAGGATTAGTATTTCTTCTAACGTTTCGATTTTAATACAAACAATATTTGTATCGCAGACGATAACATAAATATCCAGGCGTATTGGGTAGCAGCTCAGTCTGTAATTGCTGGTATATGACGTACGTATATAATAATATGTGTCTGTTATTTTATGTATTTTCTACATAATATATTATTGAAAGAAAGAAAAAACAAAAATTATTTATGTACCAACGTTTTTTTTTTTTTTTGTGGACGGGCTCATACCGACTCATCCGTAAAAATATACGTTCGCGCCCACCACCATGATTACCGCATCTTATAATATGATATTGTACCACGACTATGACATGTTTCGTCGTCGTGGTCGGTACGAAATATGTTTAGAAATAATCATCAAAAGGTATGAATGTCTGGGCTTACAAACTATATCTATTTTTTTTTTTTTTTTTTCTATAAACTTTTCGATTGGACTTAAAAAAAAAACACTGCTCACCACTATTATACGTACATGTACGTACGTGCGTGCCTAGACCGCTGCAGTAGTGTGCCAATATCAACAATTTCACAACTCTCGACGGCTCAGGGAATTGAATGGCGTTTTCTCCGCAAACGATTGCGAGAATTTTCATTTGTGCATACTAAAATGTTTGCACGGGCACGTATTCAATGCAAATTTTATTTTATTGTCACAAACGATATTTTGTAACAGCGTGGCGCAGTAGCTGCATTGGCCGTGTTTAATAATATAATATCACGTCGGTCCCTCATCGCTACAATAATAATATGATATATTATTGTATGATAATATAATATCGCCGCGGCGTTCGTTCGAATTGGATTTTCATAGAGGTAATTTTCGAATGATGTAACCAATTTTATTGTTGTACTGTTATACATCCCATAGGTATACTCGACACGTGCCTTTTTTTTCTTTTTTTGCTCACTAGCGTGTTATCAATATATTATGTAAAGGTGTACGGCGTTAAACACAGTATAATAATACGATATAATGTGATATTGTTTTAAATTTATCGATGTTATAACGAATAGTTTACATATTGTATTTTATTGTATAATATTCTAACGATTATATTTGGATTGTTTCGAATTAAAAGGTTCGCATTTCATACCTCCGGAATCGTTATGAATTGAATTATTCAAAAAACAGTATTTTGATGCTTTTGATTTTTATCCCTTGAAATTGGATTATACTGTTTGCGTACAGGTTTTTGTCTCAAACAATAGGACCTTGTACTGTAGTTTTTACTTAACAATAATATTATTCGATTGGATTTATTAATTTATCTATTTTTTCATATTTGTCTTAACTAAATAATATCTAAACGATTTTTGTCGTATTATACTACCTATATTATTAAAAACAGAATACGAATGATTATCGCAGTTTGGTGTAAGCATATGGTTTAAGTTTTCGAAATCTCTCATAAATTATTCGATAGTGTTCCGAGATGCAGAGTCGTTTCCTAGAAACACATATTCCATCCAGTCAGACATAGTGACGAGGGGTTAATTGTTTCCTCTTATACAGCGACGGCCTTGTTTCTGTAACGTGTCCGTATTATATTACGCATATGTACAAATGAATGATACACACACTCGCAATTCACACACATACACGCATTTCCTGCGTAAAAGAACGTCTGAGGCTTCCACCCGAATGGCACGTGTTTAAAATGTTTTCCATACTTTATAACATTTTCTCCTTAAAACGAACATCACAATTTCTGGTCACAAAACACGGTTTATGTGTACGGACGCGTATACTAATGTATACGTACTTTTATATTATATCGTACGTATGTGTGTTTAAGTAGTCACGTGGTTGTGGACACGTCAGATCCCCTGTTCCGCCATCAAGTAACATTATTTATCACTAACAGCTCGTGATGTTTTGTTTATCGCCAGGGTTCTCGTTATTAAAAGGACCGTGTTTTTTTTTCTCCGGAGATCGAACGATTCTATTCCGTAATCGACAAGTCGTGTGTTTCGGATAAAAATCTTAGTCCATTTTCGATACTCAGTCGTTATACTCGGGGTGACCCCAAACCAGTGTTTACAATACGATAACAACAATGAACCGGCGCACACGACTAGCTGGTATTATACGTGTGTCATATGTATAATATTATTTATAAATATATATATATATCTGTGTGTGTGTGTGTGTGTGTCTGCATGTATATTGTATATATATATATGTATAGTGACACCCCATTTGGATTTATGATTTTCGAACGAAACCGAACAGCGAGCACCCCGCAGCCGAGGCCTGCTGTAATAGTATGAAAATGAAAGGAATATGTGCTCGTATTCATACGTTTAAATATTTAAGACCAGTCAAATGCGGAGCATAATACACCACGGTTTCCTTAGGTTTATGTAGGTACTCGTGTTTGTGTATGTAGTACGTATACCAGCGGGCTTAAGAAAACATAATACAAACGGTTGCAAAGCCATCAATATGTTCCTTATGCCTAATGCAAATGTCATACACTGTATATACGTATATAAATTAAATTTTACTTTCGATTGGACATAAAGTATAACTAAACAGTTTATTTATAACGTTCGACGTTTTGTACAATTGACAAAATAATAATAATAATAAACTGTATCAAAATATTAATATATTATATAATGTCTGTGTTTTATATTATACCTACCTAATAACTAATCGTATATACGTATATGTATTCCTATTCTGAGAGATTATCAAGATTTGTTATTTATTCGATTTTTTTTTTCAATTTCCATTAGTGATGATATCAAAAAATTAATTTATTGGCAATACCTAAACCTTATATTGAAAAAATAGATCAAAAAACAAGATTTTATACGAAAATAATTCAAATTTGACTGGAACACCCAAATAGCGTATATTGTATTATATACCATGTAGCGTATTACAAAACGCAAACTCAGCTCCCACGCGTCTCTTTCAAATGTCTCCAAACGTTTTACGACTTCATTCAGAAGAGGACATAAATGTCACCTGTCCCAAGTATACGAGGGTCAATCTTAGGCTATTCGGCATTCAATGAATTGTGTAATTTCGATAGGATCTTTTTTGAGGGAATACTAAGAGCATTATTTTGTAAAAAAAAAAAAATTACCAACATATGTTTCATACTGTCCTAAAATCGATATCAGATTATACCATGTTAAATGGAAAGTACCTAATTCGTTTTAAAAAGGGTTTGAGGCTTTAGACAATATCCCGAAAGAAAAAAAAAACTAAAACAAACTCAACAATTCAGTAAACACGTTACTTTACATTAAAAAAAAATTATTTCAAGCAAATTTCAGTTTGAAATAACACATGTCTGACTATATTTATACTTTAATGATAGTAATTTCTATAAACCGCACACCAATTCTTATAATTATTTATAAATTTAGAATTAAATAGGAGTACCTAGCTGGCGATAAATATTACAAGAAATTTATAAAAATTGATTTTTGAATTTCTTGTATATATACAATATATACCGAATTCTGAATAGGTAATATAATTCGAAATAACGCACATGTGAACAACTTTTCCCAAAGAAACAAAGATTTTTGTGTTTTTATAATTTGCCCATATATTTTAACTCGGAAAACCGGTTCAAAACACTATTATATTTTATGGAATGAATTTAAACATGTTATTTAATCGTTCTTAGTATAATCAAAAGTAGAAGTCAATATAAGGAGGCGTTCAAATGGTTCGGTGATATTTAAAAGACACATTTAGTGAAATGTTCAAAACATCATTTTGCATTTCTACACGAGTTGTAGATGTTTTTACATTATAATAAAAATAGTTTGGCTCGCATATTCATTAGCTGGACGATTAACATAATATTATATTATTATAGAGTAACAGTCAACACTCCGAGGAACAAACGACCGGAGGAACACATCATATATTATTACTATTTATTTAAAAATATTTTATGTGACTTCTAGATGAAATATAGAATAGTTTAAATGTACTGAAATGTACTACACGATTCTTTAAAAAATTCAAAAAAATCGCGATTAGTTTTTTAACACGTATAAAAAGAGATTTTAAAAAGTTTATTCTTATCATATTGGTTTGTAGTAATGTATATTATGTATACATAAACATTTATGATGTATAGTAGTAATAAATAACAATTTAATATTTAATGTTATTACTTATGATAGATAAACACTTAAGAAAATATATACTAATTAAGTTATATATTAGAAAAGTTGATGTTTCTTATCGAAAGCTAGAACCTATATATAGTCTGCTATAATGTTTAACTATAGCGCATTACATACGTCTTGTAAAAAAAAAAAAAATTATACTCACATTAAATATCTCGTATGAACATTTCAGTATAATGTACAATTCATAAAAAAACGCGTTATCGTAATTTATTTCATGATGGTTCACTGTCTGTAGTGCACGTAAGTTACTAATCATAGTGTTTACCCGTATATTGACGATATATAATATTATTAAATTGTGACATCATGTATCATATATTATATATGTATTACACAAAAACGTGGGTCATTATAAGTCATATAACGCTTAAAGTTAGTTATTTTATTTTATTTGAAACATTTAAAATGTTACATATTTTTAACAACTTCTATAGTCGCTATTATTAAATCTATGCAATAATAATCTAAAAAATAAATCGACAATGAATTTTATCAGTCGATTGTCTTAACCGTCTTTTTTCGAACAAAATGATAATTTTTTTTTCACGAATTATTTAAAAAAAAATTAGAACCGAATTCGTTAATTGAAAAAACGACCACCAAGTTGAGCTACTGTACATTTGATACGTCGTGTAATCTTTAAACTTAAAACGTTTGATTGTATCTATTTATTTATTACTCGTGACCCAAAGACAATTTAAAATTTTCTTGCATCGATTTATACGTCTTTTACATACCTACACGTCGGCGTCAGATAGTGTAAAATACAAATGCACGTATGTATGTTGTAGGTATGCTCGTCATTACACAGAAGTTGGAAGTAGCACGCTTTGTTATTTGTAACGGAGTTATACAGTCCGTAGGCTTATCGTAGCACATTACTTTTGTAAAAGATTCGAACACAACGTACTTACACTGCTGCGCAGTTTGGTTTGATTCTATGCGGTGTAAACGTTATAATAGTAAAAGCGACACTATACCATACGTATATATAACTTGTAAATATCACAAATCTAACTATTTAGGACGATTATGTTTTTTATATTATGCATTAACAGTGTCTGACAAACAAAACGTTTATATTTTATCGTACATTAAAAAACACCCGAACCGTTCGTAGTCGTAACGATCTTACACGCGGTACCTATATATGCTGACGAAGTGCAATATCTGCACTGCCAAGTATACAAATGTGTAATACGAGTGCGGGTGGCGATTAAAAAAATTTAAATTACGGTTTTGCGTTTATTCGCTGCGGTCTGCAGATTTAACTGTTGTCCGAGTTCCTTTTCTGACCGGAGTCTGCAGATCGTACGCCGACCTATGCGAGAGTCGGTCCAATGATATTTATATACAGTTTTAAAGACATTTACGATTTTTTTTTTTTTTTTTTCAAATAATGGATACACGCTGGTATTACGGCGACTAAAAATCGCCATCGCATTCGCGTACGAGACTGCAGTACAAAACCGCGACTGCGTAATCGCGGCCGACTCGTCTTCTATTATAATATTATCATCACACAGGCTCGCGTGGGTACGATCGTAAGACTCCGCGCGCGAAACCATTATCGCCGGCGACTTCCGCGACCCCGCCGCACCGCCCGCGATCACCCGTGTACGCGTACTTATTCCCGGGACTCGTGCGAATAAAATACCTAGACGTACTAAATAAACGCCGTTCCCGCGGGACCTGCTGTCGAACTACTCGTATAATATTATAAAACAACGGTGGCGGCGGAGAAACACGCGTATTCGAACGTCGCAGCAACGGCCGCCGCGCGTGTACGCGTACAATAATAATAATAATAATAATGATAATAATAGTACGTTTTATTAGAGACAATGCGCTATTATACATACATATCATTATAATATTATACGCTCTTCGGAGACACACTGTATACACACAAACGTACCTACGTGTGAACTCCTTAAACGCACTGCACACACACACACACATCAGCGCGTTGTCGTATACATTACACCTACGCGTGTGGGATACGCGCGACGTGTATTAAATATCGCAGTCCGCACCCGCGAACCGGTTTGTTCGCGCGCGTTCGGTTATTCCGCGCCTTTGTGGACAGAATATAATATGCCTCCAACGTGCCCCGGTGCAGCAGGTTTATACGTCGTCCTGTGATATTTTATAACGTGGAGGCAAACGCGTGTGATATGTGCGCGAGACAGCATATGGTCTCTCGCGCCTTTCGACCGCGGCCGGTGGACACCGCCGCCGCCGACGAGCGACGACGACGATCAGGCCGCGCGTATACTATTATTGGTGTCTAATACGATGACGCGTATTATAATAAAATACAATATTTGTGCCAATGGACAACGGGAAAAAGAAAGAAAATGAAAATTTCCGCGCCCGACAAGCATCCGTCAAACTACCGCGTGACACGTCGTGTGTGGTGTGTAAGCGTGTCGGGTGTACACGCCACAGATCAAATAATTCGCCCCGTGTGCGGTCTCCCAAACCGGACGATTTCCGCGAACACAATGGGCGACTTCCATATAATATTATTCGGTACATTACGTCCGAGGTGAAGCCGTCAATCAAATCGATTTCGCGTCGATCCGTCGCTATATATATATAACCACCTATGCGGTGTGTGTATACACGACCGTCAGTGCCCACATAATATATACAGAAATAATATGCGCAGGTGCGTGTACGTGCGTGTGGCCTGTGTACAAATATAATACCATGTACCTATATAATAATGTATATACACCCTCGACGGCAGGCACACCGAAACGGATACCGTCGAATTTTCGCGTCACACCCCGCGACTCTCGCCGTCTCCGACTACGGACGACGGATTCGAGGCGCGTTTCCTTCATGCCGCATCGTCGCGCGGTACCTTTCGTACGTACCTGCTGCGCGCCCGTCTATATGTGCTCCTCGTCCGGATGCGCGACGGGCAACATACCTATAATAATAATAATAATAATAATAACGTGACGGACGTTTGTCCAGTGGACGCGTCGATATATCTGCGCCGTCGACCGCCGCGCTGCTCAGTCAGAGTCTCGACCCCGCCGCGAGATCTGTCCCGCGCACCGGATGACCGCTTCACGATGACGTTTCCATTAAACGGTCGATCGCAACGTGCTCCTGCTATATATATGTTCAGGCCGAGGATTGAACCAGCAGACATACCACCAGGGAAAATCTCGGTAGGCCGGTCAATGATCGTGGTTGGCAAATAAAAGCTTAATTGTTTAAACAAATATATTATACCGCGTAGTAGAAAATAATGTATTGTTACATATTTTAGTTCTAAACACTTATTGATGATTGACCAAATGTATTTATAAATATAATAATGTTCGTATTTATGTTATTTTCTTTTTATATGCGGTACCTATAAAAGATAAGTGAACATTTTTATGCTTGGATTGTAAATTAAATACAACATTTTTGATAAATGGGCCCAATAGTGATTTGAGGTGGTAGGGGTCAGATTATATATAATAGAATCAAATTATCACCTACGAATGACCGATAAAATTTAATCTCAGGAGGTCGAAGTTTCAATCCAGCCAACGCTGATTACCACGGTGATATACGCTTTTAACGATTCGTTATGCGATACTATGTGTATGCTTTGCTCCATGTAATAATATTATGTATTATTATTATTATTATAAATCTATAAGTTTGTTCAGCGCTCGATCTGTACCTAAAACGATCAGATCGAGCAATTACTATCATACATTAATTCGATACATTTACTTCTCATACGGTTTTGTGTGGACTGTTATAAACCGTTTTTAATTATTGTTTCCCGAAGTTATATTTTCTTACATAGCACATTTAGTGTTCAGAGTATCTACCTATGCCTAATATGCATATGGAACGTACGTGGAAAATAATTTTAGAACCAAAATATTTGAGTAAAAATTATGCTTCATAATTATTTGATTTTTGTTAATATGTTAAACTATGTGTTAATATTATAAAACTAATTCAGTTTATTTGTTCTTTTTATTCCTACCTGCAGACAGTATGCGCTGTTTGAATTGGTTTGGAAAAATTAGTATAAATTATAACACTAAAATGATTGCAACCTCTTATTATTCTATAATACATTAAATAATTTGCTCTACCGTTATTATAATCCTTTGGTATAGTAAATAAGTTTTCAAAGATAAATTCGGTCAATAAATCATTGTTTATCTATTAAATATTGTGTAATCTGTTACCAGTTAAAGTAGGTACTCAGTGCGAAATATTTAATTGATTATCCTTTTGGCTTCGCAATACATTATATTACCTACAAACAATATGTTATTTAATTACTTTTACTCATAGGTTTTGGTGTATCGCAATCGTTATAATAGATATACTAATTAAAGAATTTAAAGAATACACCTATAATCGCTGGATGAGCAAGTGCGGCAGATCAACACTTACTTATTACATTTATATGCTGTCACGTTATCCATTAATTCAAATAAACATAAGGTCAGTTAGGTAGTTAATTTATTATTATTTATTAGTGTGATAAAATGAAAATTTATTAAATAATATTATTTAGATAATCTGCAAATAAGATAATATTGAACCTTGGAACAGTGGACCACGTTATGATAAATGGAATATATGGCAAATTAATTTTAATTTAATAAAATCTAACAAGACTTTACAAATCCGTTAACGAATAAACTGAAGTATAAACAATAAATATATATTATACTAATAAATATTATAACAAAGTAATAATTAAACACACAGATAAATTTGTTAATTTGACATCATTTTAACCATTTACAACTACAATATGATTTACAACTGTTATTATTTTATTTAAAATGAATTGTAACATCAATAATTCTTAAAAAGATTAATAAATAATAAACTACATTTTACGAAAATATATTTAAATGAATTTATATAAAAACTAATATAGACCATGGAGCCATAGATATATGACATTACTATTTCTCTAAAAACTTAAAAAGATAATATTTATATCTATGAATTTACTTGATCGTACCTTAAAATTATTTTTAAAAATCGAGAAAATTAGATGTATTT
>NW_020271389.1:0-81783 GCF_002803265.2 Melanaphis sacchari | reverse complement strand
GGGGGGGCGCGCACGAGCAGCATTCCACAGCGTTTGGACCGCATGCACTCACACCAAGCTCGCGTATACATATCATAAAGGTAGGCACGTCGTGTGTGTGTGTGTGTGTGTGTGTGTGTGTGTGTGTGTGTGTGTAAACGTGTCGGGTGTACACGCCGCAGATCCAAATAATTCGCCCCGTGTGCGGTCTCCCCGAGCCGGACGATTTCCGCGAGCACAATGGGCGACTACTATATAATATTATTCGGTACGTACGTCCGAGAGTGAAATAAAATCAAATCAAATCGATTTCGCGTCGATCCGTCGCTATATATATATATATATACGTGTATGTGTGTATACACGACCGTCGGTGCCCACATAATATATACGAAATAATAATAACGGAGTGCGTGTACGCGTGCGTGTGGCGTATTGTACACAAAATATAATACCCTTGTACCTATATAATATTATTATATACCCTCGACGGCGGGCACACCGGAAACGGATAAATCGAATTTTCGCGTCACACCCCGCCGACTCTCGCCGTCTCCGACTACCGGACGACGGATTCGAGAGGCGCGTTTCGCCGTACCGCATCGTCGCGCGGTACCTTTCGTACGTACCTATACGCCGCCCGTCCTATATGTGCTCCTCGTCCGGATACGCGACAGGTATTGTAACATACCTATAATAATAATAACGTGACGGACACGTTTGTCCGGACGCGTCGATATATCTGCGCCCGTCGACCGCCGCTGCTCGGTCAGAGTCTCGGCCGCCGCGAGATCTGTCCCGCGCGCGGATATTGCTTCGCGATGACGTTTCCATTAAACGGTCGTCGCAGCAGTATATATATATATATATATATATGTTCAGGCCAGGATTGAACCAGCGAACTATACCGAGAAAATCTCGGTAGGCCGGTCGTGATCGTGATTAAGCTTGAGCTAAAAGCTTAATTTGTTTTAAAACAAATATATTATATAACGTATTAGAAAATAATGTATTGTTACATATTTTTAGTTCTAAGCTTACTTATTGATGATTGACCAAATGTAGGCATTTTATAAATATAATAAGTGTTCGTATTTGTATTTGGTATTTTTCTTTTTTTTATATGCAGTACCTATAAAAGATAAGTGAACATTTTTTTATGCTTGGATTGCTGTAAATTAGAAATACAACATTTTTGTCAAATGGGCCCAATAGTGATTTAGGGTGAGTAGGGGGGTCAGATTATATATAATAGAATCAAATTATCACCTATGAATGAGCCGATAGAAATTTAAAATCTCGGAGGTCCGAAAAGTCTCAATCCGGCCAGCGCTGAGTGCAGTATTCTACGCTTTTTTTAACGATTCGTTATGCGATACAATAGTAATATGCTTTGCTCCATGTAATAATATTATACGCTATTATTATTATTATTATTATAAATCTATAGTTTGTTCATGCTCGATCTGTACCTAAAACGATCGAATCGAGCAATTACTATCATACATTAATTCGATACATTTTACTTCTCATACTGCAGTTTGTATGTGACATATTTATAAACCGTTTTAATTATTGTTTCCCGAAGTTATATTTTCTTACATAGCACATTTAGTGTTCAGAAGTATCTACCTATGCCTAATATGCATATGGAACGTACGTGGAAAATAATTTTAGAGAACCAAAAATAATTGGAAGTAAAAAAAATTATGCTTCATAATTATTTTGATTTTTTGTTAATATGTTAAAACTAATAATATGTATTATAAAACTGAATTCAGTTTATTTGTTCTTTTTTTATTCCTACTGCAGACATTATGCGCTGTTTGAATTGGTTTGGAAAAATTAGTATAAATTATAACACTAAAATGATTACCCAACCTCTTATTATTCAACAATACATTAAATAATTTAACTCTGCAGACGTATGTCGGCGGTATAGTAAATAAGTTTTCAAAAAGATAAAATTCGGTCAATAAATCATTGTTTTATCTATAAATATTGTGTAATCTATTTACCAGTTAAAGTAGGTACTCAATTGAAATATTTAATTGATTATCCTTTTGAAAGAGCCGCGAAATACATTATATTACCTACAAAAACAATATGTTATTTAATTACTTTTTACTCATAGGTTTTTACAGTGTATCACTTAATCGTTATAATAGATATACTAATTAAAAAAATTTAAAAGAATAGATAACACTTAACTATTATGATTTTACAGAATTATTCATCACTCTAAAATTAATAACGTACAATAATACAATATTGTTTAATTACTTAATATTTAAATAAACACTGATCTAAATAATATTATAGATAAAAATATATTTCAAGAATTTTCACCTCCGCACAGACACTTTTTAGTAAGAATTATTGAAGTTCAGACGCTATAAAACTTAGATTATCCTCTCTACGCGCGCCAAAAATGCAAAATATTATTGCTAGTGTAAAGTGTTTTACAGTGGTTTAGGTATAGGTCACCTATATTTATTTTTAATTGCTTTATACAACGCGTGAAATATATATTCAGAATTTCAGTGTTCAAACACAGATATTTATTTAATTTATTAATTTAACGTATCGTATGAAATATATATTATGAATTACAGCAACATTACTCAAGTAGACAATTTGAATTACACAAGTGATACCTATATAAAAATGATAAATAAAACAAAATACACACATTTATGTAATTCAGAGAAAGATATTATGTTTCATTATGTTATATTTATAACTATACCTATACAGTAAACAGCTACGTGTATAGCTAATATGCGTAGACGGCAGGCACATTAATAATGAATATTACCTCTTTTTATACATTAATTTGAAATTAATATCCATATTTTTCTGAACGTCGTTGGTGTTTATTGCTTAATTTTAGACAAAAATAACCAGATAAGATCTAATGACAATAGTGTTTAATAATTTAAATTGAAAAAAAGCATTGAAATGGTAAGTTTTTTTTTTATTTTAAAAAATCAAAAATTTTGATATGTAAGTATCTATTGACTAAAAAAATAACATATTCTGGATGTAAAATACTTTTAAATAATTGATGTTATACTAATCAAAATATAACTATACCTAGATTTAAAAAATATCAAAATAATTTAACAGTGTATTATTCTTTTTATAGTTAATAAACATTCGTTCATTTTTTAATACATTTTTAATTAGATATTAAATAAAATCACACACAATATGTCGTTTATTTATGATCAATTATTTTGCATTAGTTTTATCTATATTATTATAATATTTCTGTCTCAATTGGTTGTCTCCGAGTTTAATTAATGTATTCTTATCATTTATACTATTTAAATTTAATTATTTATAATTTATTATTATTATTATGTTAAATTCTTAACATAATGTAATCCATAGATTAATTATAATCTAATCTGTGAACGCATTTACGCATGTCTTATACATTATTTTTTAGCTAAATACTTTTTTTATTTATTATAATTTTATTTCTATGTTTATATCATTCAGTATAAAGAAGAAAAAAATTATGTTTTTATACACTATAAAAATACAAAATATTACGCAAGAAAAAAACGATGTCCCGTGGTTTTATACTTGTATGGTATATGATTGGACAAATTTTATTTCAATTGACCGATAAATGGTTAAAAACCATATATTTATTATTGTTCATGAAATATTTATGTTTCATTATAATATTTATAATACAATGTTTATCTTAAATAAATAAAAAAACCATTTTTTTTTGTATTTTTAAGTCATTTAATTTATAATCTTATTTATCTAATACAAACAAAAATTTACTGCTACTACTAATTTATCAAACCAACATATGTGTTTCGCATTTTTGGTCTAGCAATAAAGTCAAATTATGGTTACTTTTAAGAAACTGAAAAAAAAATGATAATTTACTACCAACATATTTTTGGATTTATATTATGATATATTTTAGAGGATTATGTTATTTGTATACAATACTTATGTAATGCTCACTAACGCATATAATTGATGTACTGAAATAGTGGTTCTAAATAATAAACAATTTGTCTACTATTAAATTATACCTTAGTGCATTTTTAAAAGTAAAGTTATTTTTGATAATATCAAGTAACAAATTTTTGTTGAATATTTTATTTACTAGCAATACATTTATTTTATTTTATGGGTACCTCTATAGATATGGAAAATATTATGTCTGTTTTTTTAGAACTATAATTCAATAAATTATATTTATAATTATACATATGTATATATTATTTTTATAGTTGATCAAAAAGTATCTCTCTATACAGAAATATTATGATTAATAACAGATTTAATAAAGCTTGATAATAATTAATATTCTACAATTTTCTTGAATTCTAAGATATTAGATGGCATTTGAAAACATATAGATTATTTTTATTGCAATTAAAATAATTTTACAATATAATCATTCCATACGATTACATGGCACATTTCTATGCCTAAATAAAATATATTAATAAAACTTTATCCAAAAAATGGCTATAGTTTTCTATTTTTTAAATTTAAATTATAAAACTAAAATTTTAAAAGTTAAACATATGTCTTCTTTCTTTTGTATTGATATTAAATTACAAACAGTATACACATTTTAGTATACATATTTCAAAACTTTCTTGATCAGTAGTAATGTAAATATGAATAAGTATTATACATTTATATATTGTATATCAAAAATTAAAATATAAAATAATTGAATTGTCAAATAAATAATAATTTCGCATTATTATAATTATAAGTATTTAAATAATTATTAAAGCAGTTCAAATTGTATATTCTTTCTTTTAAATTTCACCAACCAGTCTTAAACAACGAGCTTCATTAAATAATTTTTATAATTGTTCAATAATAATAATGACTTTTGTACTTCCCGTATAGTTGTAAAATCAATTCATTTGAATTTACAAAAATATTACTTATTCAAAACGCATATTATAGTATTAATATAATTTATTAAATTTATTAGTATAATAAATTGCGTTAACATGTAACCATGAATTTAAAGGTTATTGCGGTGGTTCGCCGATAATAATGAATTATTGTTTTCAATTTTACATATCAAAATCGAAAAAGAATTAGATAATACGCGGTTTATGAAAGACTACAACTATCACAAATGAAAGTTACCTAATCTAATAATAGGTATTCAAAATAAATGTGAACATAGGTATATTAAATATAAGTATGCTAAATCAATCAGAAACAGATCGAAAAAATTATAATGAAATGTAATCTCGTACAAAACCAACTCATGTAAAAATACTGAATTTTCATTTCAATAGCTTTTTGTCGGCACGAAACCACTGTAATCTATTTATTTTTTTTTTAATATTAAGTATTCAATATTCACAAATTTAATAACAAACATAATGATTTATTATTTAGGTATAAATTCACTTGTTTCGGCTACAATGCACATAAATTATACCCATTAACATAGGAAAATCAGTTTAAATTTAATTAACATTCGATATAAATTTTTGTAATTCTATGCTTTTATAAAATAGGACAATAAAACATATCAGGTTATTAGTATCTATGTACACTATACGAGTACATAAATTTACAGTTTACCGACCATTTCACGTTGAACACAACAAGCACTGTTCTATCAAAATCTAATTGAAAATTTGAGTACCTAAATATTGCCTATCACCCTATCGGTTACTTTAAAGCAATTTAACAGTGCATTTACATTATAGTTTACCAATATTGAAGCGTAACGTTTTAATTACTATACACCATATTATAGTATACTGTTTATTCTACACTTGTTTCGTGAACCTCTAGCAGTTATTTAGTGCATACATAACGAAATCGATATGCATTTACGCTGTAGTACTTTGACTAACAATATATTTAATTTAATATATACAAACGCGGTGATGTATGCACACTGCTACTACCTAAATAATACGCGTTAAATATCGGGTTAAAAATATTTTGTTTTTTGTTTCAACGTACTTTGCTTTAAAACTGCGCTGACTTGACGAACTGACGGATTTGTTTATTGGTGATACAGAGGTTTGATTTAATTTTATTCGTAGTATACATGCGTATATAAAATACCTACAAAATTATAATACATATATATATATTATATGTATTTATTTTAAATTTGTTAATCAAATGTCATTAATCACATTTAACCAGTTATTACGAGATCAGAGAATGGTCACCTTTAATTTATTTCTTCAATAATGGCATTTCTTTTATTCAAATTTTGATTTTTTTTTTTTTTTATGTATAATCATTTGATTAAGAGTCATGATTTAAAATATCATTAGGTATTATGGCGATAGTAACTTCTTGTTTTCTCCTTGTGTGAGAACTTATATTTAATTTGTATACTTTTTCACCAAACCTAAACATTTTATATGAAACAACAAAAAAAAAAAAACTAAAAAAATGTTGAATGCTTATTAATAGATTAAAGTTAATTTAAATATTTTGAAAATTTCATTGATTATAAAACATTAAAACTTGAGTGGAATGATTCAACTTTCAATTATTAATAGGTTCTCTTTAAATAACTTTGAACAACAAAATTCGTTTAATAAGAAATTTTCATTTTAACGAGTGAATATTTAAGTTTATTGAAATTAAACTCCAGATGCTCATGAAAAATATTTGTGTAATTACACATACCTTTTCTTATTATTTTAAAAAGCATAACTTAAATGAAATCTTGTATTAAAGTTTCAAATTTTAAGTATCAATATTAAAAACATTATACATTTTATACTATAAAATAATATACATTATATTTTGATCTAACCTAATGCATTTTATAAAAATTTAAAATTCAAACACTTACAAAAGAAACTGTTGTGACCGAACTTTCAATATTTTTTAACTGATATATCAATAACTTAAGAGTACCTAACTTTGTATTAAATGTTAGAAGCTTTTTACTTAAAAACAACAATATTGCATTATACTTAAAATATGGATTTGAATATTTAATACAAGAGTATAAATACAGTGTGTCTATAGTCAAATAATAACGTATACCATAGTAATATGTAATTATAATATACTAAATATATAATATTTTATACCCGAATACTGCACATATTATTATTTTATACCATATGTTGATACGTTTTTAAAAGGTCATACACGTCAGTAGCGTTACTTACTGACGATGCACTATTCCTGTTTTATTTTTTCATTTTATCGACACATCTGTTGGCATTAAAATTTAGTGTCTGCTAATCCTTGGTTATTGCGGCATACAATATTATTATCATTATTATCTATACACGAATAAAGGGATATATGAGCCTCTATCGCAACACTCCCTAATTCATAAACAACGTTTAGAAAATCGTATAGTTGTTACTGATTTGCATTTTTTGTTATTGACTTTAAAAATTTAAGTACATTATAATCAACCCTCTCCCCCCACACATAAAGATAATAGGTTACTTTTATGTTTTAAATTAATATATTTTGATTTTATTTAAAATGTTTTGTAATACTCATAAATTATAATTTTTTTTAAATTATGATCTTTACGCATAGTATCTATTTGTAAGTATATATTCATAAAAAATGTAAAATTATTACATGTTTACTATAAACCATAAAGTTCGTAGATACAAAACTTCTTGTTTGTTGGTATACGTACGTAGTTAAGTGATTAGTTTTCGTTTTACTTTGATAAAAAAAAAAAGGCCTTGGATGCGGTTTTTAAGTTATATTTTAATCAAAATTTCTACGAAATAATGTGACTTGAAGCGGTTTGTATAAAACACACATTAAAGTCAATGTTTACAAAGCGTATTCGAGACGAATATTGATTCCGTAGATGTTTGCGCATATGGAAAATGTATTTTATAATTAACTATTATAAAATACCATTACAATATGGGCCTATTAGAATCGAAAAAAACTGGTATCCCCCGGTTATAAACGCGTATATACCTGTACGCTTTCCGCACGATACGTATCTATCGGTCGCCAAATGCATATATACAAGCATATTATAATAATAAACATTAAACATATAACACAAAAAATAAATAAATATTATAATTTACCGTCGTGTCCGGTTATCCGAATAGTCGTTGTACAATTAATATATATTTGTCACCGCGGACCAAATAGGTTTCACGTTATTTATGCGTGTTCGGTTCGGATTGGCAAACGGACGTTACAATTTTTACAACCATAATAATATAATATAGTGTATTACTTGGTAATTGGTATAAATACATAACTCACCTGCCCCGGTATAAACGGTGTATAATAATAACATAATAAGTGTATAATTAAATCGGTTTTGTTGAGTCATCGGTTGGGTACGACTGGCCCAAATCCAACGCGACGCTTTTTCTCGGCGTCTACTCCTGTTCCACTTTACCTACACCGCCACCGTCTCCATCAAGCCAATAGCCTACGTATAAGCTACCGAGTAAATTGTTGAATTAAAAAAGTATTAGTCAAACACAGTTTTAAAACGATTTGATTGTACTAACTATATATATATATATATATATAGATTGAGGAGAACCATTTTTTATGCAGTTCGAATCCCTAGCTTTAATTTTATTTGCGGGGGAGAGGGCGTCATGAAAAGTCACTTAACATTATTGCCCGGGAAACTTAACTGAGATTCGATTATTCACAAATCAACTCGCCAACAGAGTCGTAAAGCGAAGTAGCATTTATGCGTATAATACAGTTTTTACACAAACCCATTGAGATCTTCTCGTACAAACGCATGTCGCAGCTAAACGTGTCATTTCGTTACCAAGGCCTTTGTACGTCCTCGCGACCACCGCGAAATCTTGCCAACGGCGCCGTTACTCTGCAGATACTTCATCCTTTATTTTACACATATAATTTGCCGTAGAACACGGTGCAATGGAATAATATGATTAAATAATAATTATTCATCAAATCAGCATTTTGCGTGTTGTTTTAACCGCCGAGCAGTAGTGTAGACGCGATGTAGGCATAATATTACGGGATCATAATATCACACTCATTATATGATATTATTACTACACATGTGCATGAAATTCGGACAGGCGCCTAGCCAAAATTGCGTTATTAATAAGAAGTTACACAAACAGCACGCGTGTACGTACCAGATAGGAGATAACGTGAGATCGTATATATATTATTATCGCGTTAATAACGCAATTAGAAAATAAAAAACTGCAATTGTCAGTTATTAATTGTGATTTATGTCTTTGGAAAAAAACTTTAGGTTATTTTTATTGCATTCTGAGCATATACGTATATATATTTTACATTTGTTATAACTTATAACTCATAAGTAGGTACCATTAAAATGATATTTCTTAATTAAACATTTAGATAATTTAACACATGTTGTTCGTGTATTTTTACTCAGCTCAACCGATTTATGATTTATGGATCTAATCAGAATTTGAGTTATATTATATTATAATTTATATCAATATAAACTGATTTAAACACGTGTATATAGTAATAGTACCTATGCACCTTACGAATAATATTTTAAATATACAAAAATTTAATATGAAAACTGAACAGTTATACAGAAGTTCACTTTTACTCTGTTCTGCCATATAAGGAAATAAGTTATAATAATTGTGGGGTAAGTATTCGCTGCTTGTAACATCTCATTATATAAATGTCGATTTTAAAGAATTTTATATTGCAAAATTAAGCTATCTCAGTTGATGAACATTTGTTTTTTTTTCATCGCGAACAACACTTGAATGTTTCACTATGATTTCGAATTTATGACGCCGCGAGTGGTTTTTAAATTACATTTTTAACGCTTTTTTTTCACACTAATCTGTTCCTAAAATTTTGTCAATTTCGAAGGTCGAATACAAGCTTTATAAGCAGTATGACTTCTTATAATCACCTATTGTTTTTCATCTGTAGTTCAGGTCGTGCATTTCGCGGACCACGTAGAGGGTCCTATATATGCGCTTTTGAACGGTTCTATATAATATTTATTTTATTAAATATAAAATAATGTCGGTACCACGACACTGCTGTAGGTCATCAACGTCCCGTGATATATAAATCAACTACAACCGACTAGATCGATTTTTAAATTATTATTATTATTATTATCAAATATATGATACATAAAACACGGCTACATAATGATCTATACACACACACATGTATATAAATACAACAATTTAAAATGAAACGCAAAGCATATATCGTGTAATACTCGTTTAACTTTTAACCCGCGTGCGCCGCACTGCGGAACGGAATACATAGTATATATTATAATATATATATGCCCACACCTGTCGGCTTTTCTTACTCATTTTTTTTTTTTCTAAAGTCAGAACCGTTTTTTTTTTCATTACTATTATTTTTTCCCTCTTGCGAAAACACGTTTTGCCCATCCCCGGTGGCGGGAAATCGTTTTCGGACCTTGGCCGGCTCTTGCAGCAGCGGCAACGCGAACGTCGCAATATAACGCTGAGCAGTGCAGGCCGCCTCGTTTTCTAGGACATTTTCGTATGACAACGATTTATGACCGTATACATACACTATGCACGGTACAGACCGCGCACGCATAAAAACGACAACTGCGGTGTAAGAAAAAATCGTACGCGTATATTATACGTATACATGCCTGCCTGTATAATATGTTTTTTATTTGAAATTGTCTCGGGCATATTTCACCGATTAAAAACTTTGTGAAAGCCTGCGGCTGCGGCATATATGTGCGTGCGCGCTGCAATGGCGGCAAAAAGACGCCGCAAATAATTGCGTAATTATATTTTTATCCTCTTCGACCAAACGCCGAAGGTGTGAGCAGTTCAATTATTATTATATTATATACCAATGATATGATTTTTTTTTTCCACTTATATACACATAAATGCCAAAACGAGGCAAAAAAATATGATTTACAGTTTTCTCTTTTTTCCTATCGCTTCCACATAAGCTCGTAAGTGTGTTTGAGTGTGTGTGTGTGTGTGTGTGCGTATTGGTTTTCATTGCGTATACATACATGCCCTTACGATATTCGTCGAAAGACCTCCGTGAACTCTCTGCAACCGGTCTGTGTATGTGTGCGTCCGTGTGCGTTTATTATGTACGATTAATAATGGGCATCATTTTAAACGATTGACATCGTTGACATTTTCAACATGATATAATATGCGATTTGTGTGAATTCTAATCAAAATATAATTATAATTTAGTACATGAAATAAACAATATCACGTCAAACGAAATCTCGTGAGGACCGCAGAAGAGCACAAAATATTATAAAGTATATTTTGTATACATATTGTTATTACTTATTATATACATATTATACGCATATTGAATCCTAATGCAGCTATAATTTCTTAATGGGGTCAACGGTTAGCGTTCTAAATAATTATAATATGTTATATATAGGTACTATATGTAACGCGTACATGCATGATAACATATAGTTAAGATTTAAGAAACTCTTGATTGTTGGTAAAAAAAAAATATCATTATTGCTCTATATTATACTCAAACCACTACTTATACACTCGTTAATAAATACACCTTTACTATACACAAATCCTAAGTAGGTATATAAAATATTATGCCAAATTATTGTAGTCAAAATGTCAAATAATAATATAAAAATAAGGTAAACATTATACGTAAACTATATTTATATATATATGATATTCCCTAAAATGATATTCAATTAATATTCAACATAATATATAGGTACATATTAAAAGTGTTAAGAACGTCCGAAACCATTTTTGATGACTGACGTGTTTTTTTCTGTAAATTAATTATTGATTAAATTATACATATATCTGGGATGATCAACTTGTGGTTTGTAAGCCACGCGTGGCTCTCATCATTGTCAGATGCGGCTCCCGTCTTTTTTATAAAACCAAAATTTACTTATTATAATTATTATGAATTTTAATTTTTTAGGTTTATACTTAAATATTTATATAAAATATATCTATAAACATTTCAGCTCTTGGTATCATTATATTTAATTATGTGGTCTGCAAACCTATTCACGTTGGCCACCCCTGTTATATAAATTATATAAATATATATATATTTATTGCTCGCATATATAAAATTATATGTCATCTAAAAAAAATACACGTGTATTTGTTACAAATATTATGTGCAATTATGATTATCGACTGCAACTAAATACTTAATTAGAATATTTATACATAATTTGAATCAATAACTAAACATAATTCATGCTTAACATGATCGTTTCTTATACATCATCAGTCATCACTCAATAAGATTAACATAATAATAGTAAATAATTAAACATTGATTTTGCATAAAAATTATTATTATTTAATTCTGCAGCTATTATTATTTGTTTTGATATAAATTAAAAGAATTTTGTTGATTTGTAAAAAAATAACTACATATATACAAGTAAAATAATTTCATTGCAACTATTCACATAGTGATTAACACGAAAAAAATACGAGTAAAAAAATTAATCCATAAAATTATTATATGCAATCCACATCCTTCATATAATACCAAACCAATATAAGACGTGTCGTCATGGAATGCCAAACATTTGGCTCGAGTTCTCAGACATTTTTTTTTTAATTTTCAATGATATTTTTTTTTCTGTGTGCTAAGTATTATTTTTCTGTGTATACAAATAAAAAAAATATCGAGATTATAAGCATCATTACGGTGCTTATAATAATTATGGTAGTTATCCTTATCCATTTGTGACCGACGAGTATATAGGTACATACGATATAAGTAGAGTATAAGACTACATAACTAATGTTATCAACATCGCTAACTTACGGTGTAATAATAATAATAATAATAATAAGATTTTTTCTCAGTGCGTGTGACTTTATTGTTTTTGACGGTATGTTTATTATAAATATATAATATTATTTATTAAACGAATTCCGCGCACCCGGTTGGACAAATATTCCCGATATTTGCTTCAATATCGGCAGGAGACCCCTCGCCGTCGAGAACATTAGGACAATATACTTATATATATATTATTATTGTCTGAATCTCACCCCTCACCCCCACCAAAATTTACGCTTACCACGTATACCTGCGCCACCGAATGCACATACATCAAATCGTCCGCGTGTTCTCCGGACTGCAAAGAATTCCATATAGATATATAATAATATATAGATCATCGCGGGAGGTGACAGTTGGATATATATATATATAAAACGCCAAAGATCATTTCGGAATCTCGTGTAGTAAATAATATAATAGAAGAGGGGGACCAGCATAATACACGTTATTGCATATTATATAATATGGTTCACGGCTTGTACAAATAATGGTTTTCGCCTTAAATTTATTGTTTCTTCAGTGGGCTTTTCTTCGTGTAATATTATTATAATTAGACGCGATTTTAATAGTAGTAGGATTAGAGTAATATTAGTTGTCGAAATAACGAGTTTATAATACGGATTCTTTGGTTCAACCGAAAGAATCGATTTGTATTTTCGATTGATTATTACAATAATCAACTCGATTGGTTAAAAATATTTCTTAAAAAATAAGAAATGAAAAAAAAAAAATGAAAACTGCAGAAGTTGGATGCGTGCCACTGTACTGGTGCTCACGACAGCGACTATAAATCATTTCTGCATCGAAAAAAACTATTCGGTACAAAACTCATGGTGATGTTGTTGAAAACTGGAGTACCTACACCGTATAAAGCAGTATATTTATTACTCATCGCTGTTCTTATCAATTTCCGAAAAATTTGAACTTACTATGAACAATTCGCAAACACGCAAAGCGTATACTGTTTATACTATGAATGATCAATTGACGATATAGAGACGAAGTGCCGTGATATTCTACTCGAAACAATAATTATTGTACTTTGTATGATTTTTACTGTGCAGCAGCCAAGTGTAAATCGAACGATATGATGGTATAATATATTATACAGATTATTCGTTCGTGTATTCGCGTTAGAACGATCACCCGGCAGATCATCGGCCTTGCTGTCTAAAATGTACGTATATTATCATATATACCTAACGCAACTCGACAGACATTAAAAACGTTTTGTAATATGTACATAAATGTTTTTCCCTACCGTTCACCGTGTATGCCTGTGCAATAGGGGCTAAATCATAAGCCTGTGGGAGGGTAATGCGACAACGATCTACCCCGTCAAACGCAGTTCTAACGAAACAAACGTAATAACACAATACTATGTTGCCGTGTTCCGAGAATCAAGAATCAAGATATATATATTATTATAATATTATACATGTGTATAAATTTCGAACAAGCTATTAAGATTAAACGAATATCATAAACATTGTGTATAAAGCGTGAAACGTTTCCACCTAAGGTCAGATTGCCACACTTTTGCTGAAAACGGGTATCGCCCTGTTGTCCCTGTTGTCACTGTTTGTACGAAAATGGTCCATGTGTCCCAAATATCTAGGTCAATATTTTTTAAACGTATACTCAAACACGATAGAACCGATTTTACGTTTCCCAATCACGATTACGTACTTAAATATCCAAATAAATTGTGTCAACGTGTTCTTCTTGATTTTTGATCATTTGCAAGTTGAATTTCTGACTACTACGTGTCCACATAATATTATATTATACCTAATAATAATTCGTGTTTAACGCGTTTCTCTACACTAGCTTTACGTGCCCATACGGCATACGTTATCAGTTTTTTTTCATGTATACAACTTCACCCGGTTGTAACATTCATCATACCTATAAAATGTTATATATGATGTGTCGAATTCGCTGACCAAGTCGCGTATACATACATATACATATACGAAGATTAATTAATATTATTCGGCGGAAAGGGGCCCTTTATGTTCGACAACACATTGCTGTGTAGGTAACATAACTGCTACGTTGTTGGAACAAGTAATTGAATTAATCATGAGAGAAAAGGGCTTTATTGTTGAAAGTAATTTTTCAGGCACAACAAAACACAGTTCTTGTGATGATCAACTGCAGTTTCCATACACTATATAGTACAGTACGAAACACGAATTCAACACAATCCCGTAAAGTGTGTGTGTGTGTAATATAGATATATTCCACAGCCGCTACATTTAATTATACTGTATAGGACACAATATACTTTTGTCCCTCGATAAACTCGTGCCATATATGTATACATATAGTACGTTTTATCGTGTGTGTCACGTTCGTTTTGAACGGAAACGTGTGGACATGGATGTAGAGTACTTAATTTTATCGTACGGATAAAACATTTAATCATATAATTTATATGGAAAAGGGAACGCGGTTTAGTAGTTTTAGCACATTTTATTTTTCTAATTCATATGAGACGAAATATCTATACAATGATCGCTGTATAGGTCGCACCAATTATTGAGGTTCGTAGTGGTCGCAGGATAATGACCTATAGGTACTACGTGAGGTTTTAATATTTTTTTGACCCGTTCAAATCGTTTGCAGGTTTTCGCTAAATCCGTCTGTATACACATTAATTTTGAGCTTGAAAGTCAAGAAACTGATGTGAAACATTTTTGGTAGGTATATATTATAAATGTTTATTTATTTAACGCGTATCACGCGTGTAATAAATATCCGATAATTTTAATATACAGGCACGGTTTATAAAATAAGCCATAGGTATAATAATATATTAAATGTGACAAGCGCGAAATGAATGTTCGGCAAACAATAAATATGATTCGTATCCTCGCAGGAACTTCAGGAATATGATTAAATGAAATAAATAAAATAAAAAAATGATATATTAATATAATTCACGTTGGTTCATAAACCTGCCAAGACACTCGTAAAAAGTGGTCCTATTTTCGAGAATAAAACGATAACTACATTATATACATATATACATATACGCCATAAGGGCATCGCGAACGTTATCATTTGTCATTGATTCCTTGCGACTCGAAAAATAACCTATACAATAATATAATATTATTATAGAGCTGTTCGACTGAATAGGCCAACCAGCCACCAGATTGTCATCATTCCATTTTCCTCTTTTTTTTTTTTTTATCTACCGATGCGCCTCCGCATAAATACCATATATTATTATTATTATTATTATTATTATTATTATTAGTATTATTGTTATGATACATGCGGTAGAGTGAAATATCTGTATAAAATATTATGTTTGAAATTTTGTCATCTTGAAATCACATTATTCCCGTATATGCGCTATATATATCTCATCCAAACGGTCGTGTATATATAAATATATAATATTATATAAAAACGATAATAAAAAAAAAAAATCTTCTATTTTCATACGTCTTATCCTTTCGACGACCGCGAAGGTACTTATCAACCTATTCGGCTATATATATATAAACACGCATAATAATATTCGTATTGTGCAATTGCCGTCACCCTCTGCACCGGGCACATAATCTTCTCTACAAGTATACATTGTGTTTTCATTTATTATTTTTTTTTTTTTTTTCTGTATACACATTATAAAATATATTATCATTATATTGTTATTTCGCAGCCATATACGTTCGGATTTATTTTTACAGTCGACACCTTTGTACGGTTCGTGTTATTGCTAAACCAAACGTATTCGGTTGTTCGTCTATTCGTAATGTGTTGTATGCACATAGAGGCTAATCCTGTTATTCATGTCTTCGTTGCCAATGTTACTGTGTAGTCGCGTCGACATGATATATCGAGTGCAATGTGTACCTAGGTACTTACTTGACTCATCTGTAATCATGTTAATATAAGATGTTCATTGTTCACCCATCGCGGTTAAAATCCAATTGCAGTGTACTATGTATAATTATATATATTAGGAATTCATTTTCACTTATATTACGTATTACACGTATAGACGAGCCGGCCTGAGGTTTTTGTGCAAGTCTTATTTTCGCTGCCTCTATTTAATATTTTTTTTTTTTTTTTTTGAGGGGGAGGAGTGAAGAGGTGATACATAAAATTAAAGCATTCGTTCTTTAACGATAAACTCTTGTTTTTATATATTTAAAATAAAATTTTTGGGTGACCTATTATTTTTCTTTACAAAATATAAAAATATTAAAAATTAAATTAAATGTTATGAAAATCAAACAAGTCATAACACTACACTTATACAATATCATACATTAATAACAAGTATTAAATTAATAATTGAAAATATAACTATAAAATTAAAAATACATTGAATAAAATTTATTTTGCGAGCCTTTTTATGTGCAAAATCTATTAATACATTTTTGAACTCAAGATTTTTCACTACTTCTTTTTCAATTGAAATCATAGCAAGATCACTTAACCTTTCTTTGTTCAAAGAAGACCTCAAATAATTTTTAGTTATTTTTACTTTGAAAAAGCTCTTTTCGTCTGATGCGATCGATACAGGCGTTATTTAGAATAATACGAAGTCTTACTGTTAAATTTGTTACAAAATTGTCATTATTTATAGTAAATTAAACGCTTTAAATGGAGTATTATTGGGTTTTAATAATTCGGATATTGCTACTAACTCTTATCAACTAAAATATTGAACATTTTGATTAAAGGGCGTCATCGATAAATGAGATATTATTAATATTATTATTATTGTATATTTATTTGTATTTCGTGTTTCGTGTTTTTCATTTGACATTTTCCGTCCCTGAACTAGTGCAGCCCAAGGCGGTTACCTATTTCGCTACTACATTGAGTCGGTCCAGCATATAGGTACATTTTATTTATAGTATAAATACGATACCATCGAGAAATCGATGATTTATTGACGACAAAAATCCGATTTGCGTTTACCTATTTATAATTATATTATGTTAATAACAAATTCATTGACATAGAAAAAAACGTGCACTTTGTTGATGTCTGTACGTGCGTATTGTAAGTTGTAACGACTTTCACGCAGGTATATACACGACTAATATAATTCTAGAACACGCGATAAAACCGCATTTAAGTCATTAATAAATCAAGTCATCAGACAATTATATAATATATTATAGTGCCGACGTAGCCACCGAATTCTATCGAAACGGTTTGATCGTTCACGACTACTTGCTTTTGCGTAATCAGGTAGGTATAAAGAAAACCTAGGACAATCACAACATTTCGACGTAGGTGACCCCGTAAGAATCAATCGCACAAGCAAACACGCGTATACGGGGAAGGACTAGAAGAGGGACGTCGTAGAGCGCTTGACTTATCGTAAGTACACATAAATAATAATATTATTATTATTATTATTATTATTATTATTGTATTATGATCGAATCGCAATGATAGATGGTTTATAAACAGACGACTGCGGCGGCGAGGAGGTCGGTTAATATATTATTATATATGTAAGGGGAAGAGGGTTGTGCCGTTGTCCGCGTTTACGATTTGAAAACCACATCGATAACTATATACTGCTGCTGCTTATAATATACGATTTGCACATGACTGCCTTATACCTACCTACCAGCAGCTATCACGCGTACCCATATAATAATATGATAATATTATAATACGATATATTGTGTGTTCGCGCGACGATGACGACAACGACAACGACGACGACGACGACGACGATCGATAACAGCGGGGACGCGGAGCACGACTACGGTACACATTGTACAGTATATACATGTATACATCGCGGACTCGTATAGATCGGATCCATTAACAGCAGTGACCCCACACAAGTCGCACCTTGGACGCGTGAGTTTCTATGTATATAGTAATAATAATATATAATGTTATGTACGTACATCCGAAATCGACGCATATAATATATATATTTAATATAATAATAATAATATTCGCCCCGTGGGTGGGTATTTACTATTTACTGCAGGGGAGGGGGCCATCTGCACAACGCCGTTGTACACAACTATACATACGCACACAAACACACAATGGGAATATAGTACGGGGAATATAACAGCTATTGAACACGCAAACGCGCATAATCGTATATCTCGATTTTTATTGCGATTATAATTCGCGGACAGCAGTAAACACTAAACACACACACACACACACACACACATTGTCCATTATTCACACAGGACTTAAACGGCTATTTATTTATGTATAATATATTATAAACACATATAGAGGTACACCACCGCGTGATATAACCTCCCCAAATCGTGCACTGCGGAGAGAAAAAACCGCACACTCGTATGTACGTATAATATATTTTATGATATACGCGTAGTGGCAGTTATAATAATAATAATAATAATAATAAATATTTAAAAAAATATTCGACAGAGATGGGTTTTTTTTTTCATCCATTTGCAGGCGGCCGTGACACGACGCGTATTATTGCCGCTCACCGACTATACTATGATAATAATAATAATATTAAATTGATCGCCGGTCGAGTATACGCCTATACACACTTATACATACACGCGCTTTGGAAACGAATTTAGAAGAATTAATTTGCAAAAGGGCGGCTTTGGCGGTCATGTCAATCGCGAGTGTACCGCACCCACCAGTATAGTTGTTTATCGTATATGGATATCTATATATATCTATATATATATATATATGTTGTATACTTTTTATTCGCAATGGCCCGCAAAATGGATTTTGTTATTCATATCGTATTAATATGATTATTATTATTATTATTATTGTACGCTGAAATGCAAAGTAGGTATGATTAAAAATAAATAAATAAAAAATCCCATACAACTGACCCTCGGCGGCAAACGTTTTTGTCATATTTCAAGTCTCTCGTGTATATAACGTATATATACATACAGATAGACACACGTGACGTCAAAGGGACTTGCCCGCGCTCGAAAGGCTATTACATATTCACCGACGACGATGTGAAGACAAACAAAACCTCGTATATCATATTATAGTATCGCGTAAACTAAACGTATATAACATAACATATAATGTGATATCGTAATCGTACCTATGGCATATGTATACACAACAGCGCGTGTGTGTGTGATGGATTCGTCGTGCCCGGGGACTCGAGTCTGAGCGAAAATCTCCCGGTCCGTTCCGGTCACGGTAAATTCTAAAACAATTTTGACGTTGATTTGTTTGCTCTTCAACCAAAGCCGTGTGGTATTATAATATTATATACGTGTATACGTACTCGTATGTGTATCGGTGTACATAATCGAATATAATATATATATATATATATATATATATATATATATATATTCTGTACGGCGACCGAATGTAACCTGCGCTCCCAATAACGACCGGATATGCATATATACGTACACATACATCTCCCTGTTCGTGTATCCCACCCCCTTATACATATAAAGTAGTCTAAGCAGTGTTCGTTTATTTCCTCCACGCCGACTTTATACACACTACAGCGCCGATATGTACATAATGTATATATACCTAGATACGTATACGAGCGAAGCTTTTTATTTTATGTCTGTATACTAACGACTTCGAACTCTATCCGTTAAACGACATTATTACGGTTTACGAAACAAGTGCCTATATATTGATTTCGCGTAAACGTTTAGTGTGTATCGCGTGAGTCAGTACGACGGGGTGACTGCTGCAGTGAAACGGTGATTTGCAGAATCCTATACCTATATAAACTGCAGTCAGCTGCTATCGCGCGCGCGACATACGTCGGTTTCTGGTTGTCGATTTTCCGAATTTTCTGTCGTTTCGACGGATCTATTATTGCGGTGAACCGGTAATACAGAATTTTATAACAATTTATTATACGAAAAATATGCGCTTAAACGGTATAATTTATTACACCGGCAATGTCCAACAACGACTTTTTCGTTCCATTTTTCTGCTTTTTCGGACCTTATAGGTCGTTCAAATCACTGTTAAAAATATTTGACGACAGATTTATCATCTATACAGGTAAAATTACCTACTTCCTGGACTTAATTACAGGCGTGAGTACATAATACTAATAAACGCGGTGATTCATCAAGTACGCTCCCCTATTTTTTTTCTTTGACAATGAATTTATTAAAATTCTAAATTTTCTAGAGTTACCTATGACCTATACTTTGAAGTTTTATGTAATTTTAGGATTTCCTGTGTTGACATAAACTTTTTTTTTTAAACAAGAATAACTTTTTTTGTTATAAATTATTAAGCATATCTTTTTTTTTTTTTTTTTAATATTCACGTATACGAATTAAAATATTTAAACAGAAAAGTTTTTGTCACTATTAAAACGTATACCTACGTATATATAATACTGAGGATAATAGTCCTTATCATAGGTGATATAAACATTATTCGAATTGATAACATTACTGTTAAAATAATATAATAAGAAAACAAATAAATGCATTTTTAAATGATAAAACGTGCGTCCTTTGCGAATCGCACTGTGCACCCACCACGACATAAATCGGTCGACCGAGTACTCGTATACCTAAGTTGTATATAATCGCATGCCGCGTGCATCATAATGACAATACACTTGACCCGATTCAAATATTAATACGTATACCCACATACATTTCATAAATATTATAAACACTAATGCATACGTCATTTTGTATACGTACTTTAACACATCGCCCGTGATTATCCAATTTACCCACGACACAACACGGGCACTGTATACCTACATAATATTCAATATTGTATAGTTTGGCAGGGGTGTTCATATCGTCGCGCGTGTACACAGCGTGTATACATATTTAGGTATATTATACAATATGATTGAACGGTCGCGTCATAGTTGAATACGGAGCATTTTATCGGAACACCGTGTATTACAGCTGGCAACTAATTCAACTCACACCCGTATATATTAGAACGTTGTTATCATCTGTAAAATATTATATAGTGGGTGTTATGTTATAGTATATTATATTAACATACGATGCGTCATGACACACTGTACTTAGCGCTGCTCGACGCGTTCGGGGTAAGAATATATCGAGCAGCCTGCCACCGAGGCGGAGGTAATACATTACGGTTTACACGTTACCTACCTACTCCTACACTAATGAACGCGCATTTGTACACAATATACATTATATTATATATATATAATATATTTATGCGTGTGTGTGTGTATCATATCAGATTAACTGTGTATTTTAGTAAACTTTACAAAGACTACTGCGATACACACACACACACACACACACATGTATATATATTATCTGGTACATCGTATGCAATTGTATATACATACCTACGGTATTGATCTATACAAACTTTATAAAGGGTTTACCCGAAAACTTTGCTCGTAACGTGTATATACAATATATACATTATGTATTTTAGGTGTCCCCTGCACCTATTCTGTACGTTCTACACGTGCAACACTTCACGTGAAACGGCTGAAACGTTGTTCGTCTGTATTAGTAGGTATATTATATAGTGACCCTCGCATGAACGGACTTAGAAATCGCATACGTATGTATACACTACACATGTGTTGTGTATGGGTCTACGTAATTGAAAATTGCAATACTCGTCGGAGGTTTTACGTCATTATTATCGGAACAGTGTAAATAAATATATGAACGCGATGGTTAACACAATTCGTTTACGATTTGATCAAGTCACTAACATAGTATGGACATATACATATACAATAGTATATAATTTAAATAATATGAGCATGTCGAATTAGAGAAACTGACACGGTGAGTTAAGTATAGATTTCTATGTAGTAACATAAACATAAATATGTAACAAAATAAATAAAACATTATTTATTTCATGGTTATGATGAAGTCTTGACTTCATTCGAGTTCAGTTCCGCGAGAAAATTTTCAAATCAGATTCAGTATACTTGCCATCTAATCAGATAATAAATATAACTCTGTATAAATTATATCATATTTTTCGTTATATAAATACCTCTATAGTCTACGTACATACTAATCAGTAGCTATTATTATTTATTATAAATAGTACCTACTCAATATTTATAACTAATGATAAAATACTATATTTATTCGTAGTTTAACCTAGTATAACACGTAAGTAGGTACTTATATATACGTACTATGTGCGCTTTGTTGAATTTTAGTTTCAAAAAAACGAATAAAAATATTTAGCTGCCAAGTTCATTACAGTTAGAAAAATTCTATTTATAAAATTTCTTAATTATGTACAATTTCGTCGTGAGGTCTTTTAACACTTTTACCAAGATTTTATATCCGCAGTACCTACTTAAATATTTCTTATAATTTATTTATCAAAGCACATAAACAATAGAACTCTAGACATTAATTAATTAGCTGATCGATGAATGGCAATCACGTGTGTGCCTATCTTCATGTAGGAAACATTTTCCAAACTAGTAAACTTAATGAAAAATGATTCGAGCACGATAGTGAGCAAAATGATACACGATCACGTGTATTGTATGGTCTAAAAATACTCAGACCGTTCAAGGACACGACCTTGCACCCCCGAGAGTACCTCTAGTATGTTTCTATGCATTTACGTCCAGCCGGTTTTGGTGGTAAACACTGATTAATATAACGTAAATATTATTATAATGTTATCTTACAATAATAATTATAATACCTACGTGTCATGAAGAGGGTGGTGAGAGACGAAAACCTCATGCTTTATATTATGTTCTCTCCTCAAATGCATTAGTCGTGCAATCGGACACCACCGTCTACAGCATATACATATACCAAATAAACTATAAATATATCATTATAGATTATTGCACTATTTGATCCGTGTTTGTTTAACCGACCGATCGGTCAAAATTTAAGTGCGACCGTTGGTCATCTCTCGTCGGATCCATGAAGCTGTGTTTACCATCAAAATCGCTAAAGGCGTATTGCATGTTCGTCAAATATTAAATATGTGTATCGAAAACATAGGTTGTAAATCTATATTGTGGCCAGTAAACCGAGAAAAATGTAGATAATTAATTAAAATTTAAAAAAATTGTAATGTGCATAACAGTTCAACTATATACTTATATACAGGCTGTAATCATGAAATTATTAGAACATAACATGTATTTATAAAGTGTTAAGCGTAAATAAATCTGAAAATTATTATGAAAATACCTAGGTGATTGGTTTAAAATGTTTAAATTGTATTTGATAATTACAATGTTTTCATAGTTATTTTTATTTCCAATTATTTTATTAAAATTTCAAAATATATCATAATATTATACTAATATGCGATGAATATTCAAATATAATATGCTCCCAGTACGTATCATTGTATAAATAGTATTTTCTGAATTAAAACAATAAATACCTGACTTAAGTTATAATTTTCCGTTTAAACACATCCAATTTTTTCAGAATTTTATCTTGAAATGTCTATGAAAAATTAAACAATACTATATATTAAAATTTTTAGGTTTCTGCAAGTACAGCTTATGAGAAACATATACCTTCTATTCTATTTTCAATTTTTAGCTACTAAAATTTAAAAACTAAAACAATCATTGTTAGACTTTTGTGATTTTTGAGTTTCGATAAATTTCATCAGCATTTTATAACTTTACTTTTTTTCTCATTCAAGGGGAGCTGACATATGAAATTATGACCATTGTAATATTCATAGTTCATACATTACAAACGGCATTTCTGGTTAATCGTATATTCATATCAAGTTTACTATATCATAATAATTAATGTTATATAAGTACCCGGTACTAGGCAAATTACAATGACGTTCGATAAATATTTATGTATAGAACGTACATGAACTTGTAGATATACGGTAAACTATCCAATAAATTAAATTTTTCATCGTATATATTTTATGTACACAATACTCGACACCACCCGAACACCGGATAACATTTATAATATTAAATGTGACGTTTTCCACGAACAAAATAATATATAATTTTGGTTAAAAAAAAAAAAACACGTTTATTCTCCGATGAGACTCATCAATCGCAGTTTAATCTAGACTTTTTCCGAATAATAATATGATATGTCTAAATATATATACACGACAATAGATCAAAATCATATCATTAAATATATGCGCAATTTTTATTAACTGCGGCATATAATATGTTATATTGTTACATATATTATACTACATAGACGTATGCCGATCAACACTATTGTTATTTTAATGATTGATATCGTGGACTCACTCGCCGATCGAAAAGTGAATACAATTTTTTTTACTTCCGACACAAATTCAAAAATTATTGTACTTGCAATATTTCAGTGCTAGTATATAAGTAGGTTATATAGGTATAATAGCTGTAGGTACTCATATATATATATATATAAAATATGACAGACTCTATTTTATAAAACTCTGCACTGTATATACTTTATATATATACATAGGTATTCGACAACAGTACAATCGTACAATATAGTATGTATTATAGTAGTAGGTAGGTACCTTTACATTCAGAATAATAATAATACAAATATTATGTCTTAAATGAATAAAGAACTTTCACGAGACCTACTTTATTCGTCATGAAATCATGTTAGTCACATCAGTATATTTATTATATTATATGCGCCTAACTATTAATTATAACTCCTTATTATTATTATTATTATTATTATATATATATAATGCTGTATTAATGTGTATTGTATATGTATAGTATGGTCGTTTAATACGTTTTACACATCATAATATAATAGGCATATTACGACACGTATTTTTTTTTATTCATGAAAAATATCTATCCATCCATTTAATACAATGTAGCAACGGTACGGCGTAGGCACACTGTATTTAGATATTATACATTTAGGTACCTATATCATATAATATCGTACGATGACGACGATAAATAAAAACATTACTTTTTATTTATTTATTTGTATTATTTATCTATATAATATGTATATTATCGGCAAAACAAATGACCCAGTCGTTCGAAACTTAAAAATAACGACGAATTTGACCATTTAATGTACAATTAAAGTAAATACATAAATCAAACCATATATTATTTCTAGTGTTTTTTTTTTTCAAAATTAGTATAACTATTCAATTTTTACATGGCTACTATCTAATAATTGTTATTGAAATTCAAGTTTAAAGTTGTAAATATCCGATTAAATCATAATTTCTTAGACATAAGAAATAATAATATAATAAATAAGGTTCTATTAGAATAACACTTGTACAATCTAACATATTATTATATTTAATAATATGTATAAATAAGTGTTGATTTTTTTTTTTTGTTTACTCTGCGAGTCAAAATCAACAATAAAGTATACAATTTTTTTTTTTTTTTTTTTAATAAAAACTATTTAACAATCTGTACACGTATGGTACAATAATAAGCATACAATATAATTGTAAAAACTATAATCTTATTACTATATTCATATTTAATGTATTTTTTAATGAATGTTTTGAGTTATTTTATACCCCCTGAAATAACAATATTAAACATGGCAATTAACAATAATAATTAATAATTATAGTATTATTCAAGACATAAAACAACTGTCATTTATAATTCGCTGTTTTTGTCAACACATATTTATGCAGTTTTTTTTCCATTATTTATACTATTTAGTTAAGTACTAGAATAAAAGATTGTCTAGATAGTCGATCTTGATCGCACTTAGCTGTAAGTAATTATAATATTCATCTTAACTATTCGCATATTAATATTTTAGAATTGCTATTAAGTGTAAATTTAATACAATAATTTATTCCACTAATGCATTACACTTATTTACACTCCTCGTATAAATTATAAGTACTATATAAGGAGAACTTAGGTAGAAATTGTATATTATTTCGATATGAATAATATAACTAGATATAATATTATAATAATAAATATTTATTCAATAGGTAAGTATAATTCATAATTTTATGAAATAATATTATATTTTAAATATTTAATATCAAAGTTCATCGAATTAACATTGCGAATAATACAGTATGTCACTTGAATTGTTCACTTTAAAATAGTAAGAATAGACACTACAAGTTGAAATTTCATACATTAATTTGGTCGATTACATTGTGATATAATTATAGTATATACCAGTAATCTATGTACAATTTTGATTGATGATAAAATAGTTTTTTTATGAAATTCGTCAAAACACGCAGTTACACACTACCCATAAATATTAATTGCCTAGCGAGAACATATATAGATTAAAACTATATAAAACCATACATAAGAGGTATTATGTGTCATATACTTATAGAGTTTTCACAGTAAATTATAAATACATATTGTTCGTACAATACATTATACGTGCATTATAAAAAATGAGCTATTTGTCGTTTTAGGTATAATATTATAATAATTATATAATACCTACGAGTATATTATATTATATTTAAATAAAGTTACACGTCCAACATATCAACCGGTTAGCTGACACCACAACGTGATTATGAGAATATTATACAGCATTCCGAATAAATCGTCATAGTTCGCAAAACATTTATCCGCAAGTTCTTTATTTTAAACATATTTAATGCAATCGCATTTGATAGATGATAACCTCCAACAGAACGGACATATTATGTCAATCATTATTATGTTTAATACATATTTGTCTGCTTTCTGCAGTATGTATAGTTTACATATCATATTAATATTATTTGACCTATATTTTAACGTTGATATTTTAAACTACGGTAGGTATAACTTATCTAATTACGTCAGATACGATACGAATACATAGAAGGCATCGTCCTTGGGAAACAGGGTTAAAAAGAACTGTTAACAATTATCCACATCCACACAATTATAAGTGCATACGAGCGAGCAGCACGTAACAGTGCGTGTTTATCCTTGGTGCTTTTTTTTACTGACAAAGCAGTATTTTTACTGTCTATAATAATTAACAAAAATATATAGAAACACGTACTATAACAGTTCAAAATGTAACCGGACGGATTACAAATGTGATTCAATAAAAATGTTAAATAAACGATAACTCACTAAATCACTATATCATATATAATTATAATAATATGTATTAGATATATATACCTAGTTAGGTTAAATGAATAATTAATAATTAACGAACGCACAGGACTGATTGCAGTGTATTGATTTTAGGGATGGGGCGGCCAATACTATATGTAATATAAAACCGATGCTCAATATTTATAGTGACTATATAGATTATAAAGCGATTGAAGTCTAGCGACTGTTATAATTTAGTTTATACATCGAATGATCAACGTATAAAGCTATTATGTATGCATTCTGAATTACCGGCTACTTATTTAAATTTTTCTTTTCAATTATCGTACAAATAATGTATTGTCAAACTACGAGATCCTGGACATTTTTTTAATCCAGACTATGACGATTCAACTCTTTAAAGTTTCTAAGTATTTTATAATAATTTTTCCGGTAATTAAGTTGGTACGATCTTACGATTTCATTATTTTAGTTTATTAAATATCATTTACGCCAAATACCTACCGATAATATATTGTTATCTATGAAAAACAATCTCACTATCAATTACTATAAACGGTGTATAAAGTTTGTCGGATTGTGTAAAATTGCAATTGGCTCTACATTTTATAAAATTAGCAAAGAGTGATGACGGCAAAATATACAATTCATTGTTTACAAAATTACAATTTACTTATAAACAGAAGATGATAGTAAAATAAAAAAAATACCTTACTATGAAAAATGTCCACTAAAACTTAATTTGTGACGCGAAAAAATTTTAAAACTATTTTTTTGACGGTTTGAACTCTGAAGAGTGAATATACGTTGATGTAAATATTTGTAAATTTACTAGATAGTTCTATACGATCTAATAAAGTTATCTTATGGACCTGTACAGTAATTTATGCCATGACCATATTATAAAAACCTATGTGATTAGACCAAATAAAGAGATTCAAATTTACGAGACATTACTTGGTAGAATTTTTCTAAGTGATCGTAGCGGTGGTTATTTAACTAATGACAAAATCTCAACACTTTTATATTTTTACTCCAAAAATATTTCTTTTAATAATAGTAAAATAAATTACAGACAGCGAGCGATGGACTTTTGGTTTTGGAGATGTGTAGCGGCATGATGGGATTATTGAGAACGTTTTTTGTTGTTGAACATCGAGATGGGTAAACCGCCTTATTCCATTCGTTTAAAATAAAATAAGGAACAACAATTGACTTACACTCATTTAGCCATTTAACTGTTAATCAATCAAAGACATTTTCCTATCCATACGCAAGTGCCAACACTCGAATAATAGAATGTCCATATACCTCAAAATTAAAATTCCTCGAATATGTTTCGTGCTTCTTTAGAAACCCTTTCTCAACGTCATATCGAAACACGTTTAAAGTGTCAGTAATCAATATAATTAATAATAAAAATATTATATTTATCTAATGTTTAATTGATATTCAAAAGTTCATTATTTTAAAATGTTATGAGTGTATTTTTTAATTAATTATTATTTAACGATATAATTTATGTTTACTATGATTTTTATAATCTTTAATAACTAGTAAAAAGATAAAAAATATTTGATAATTGACTATAAATTTTATCTATTCCAATTTCTATGATAGATCAGCTCCCGTATTAAATCACCTTTTGCTAGAAGTGTATAATAAGATCTATTATTAGGTACCTATTCCACCTGTTAGGTATAGTAGGCAATGAAATGAAATCATAAATTATTATTCTTATCTATATTAGTCTTGTCGTTGTTAGAGTATTAAAACGTTTGGATTTACATTAATTTGACAACGCAGACGAAATTTTTACGATGTTTATGATACGAATAAGTTATTAAATATAATTATTTGTACCTTCAGTCACTTCAGTCGTGTAGTGCATATACAGGCGTAGCTGAGCCACGTGCCTGTCCTGGTCGCTGATTTTGAACATTTACGCGCGATATTTTATAACATAACTATGAGTATTAAACGCATGATCATAATATACGCTTTTAAATAACGGAGATCGTCGATCGTTAAATTAACGGAACACGTATCAATATCATATACATATTATAATATTATATTATGTTGGTTGCGGGCAGGTTTAAAAGTGTACATTCAGGTTAATAATACATAGGTATAATATAACACGCGTCGATATTTTTACGCTATAAGTATTATGTATTATAGCCTTTCCCGCGCATGCGTTTATGACACCGCATCAGTGTGTAATTAATAAAACGATGTAAAAAAATTAAATTCTAAAATTGACATTTTGGACAGTTACCTGTACGAATATATGTACATACGATCGAGTATAAATCACGTGCAGATCTTACGAAGATAATATGTATAACACCGCTTATATACATATATACATATATATATATTTACACGTTTTCCGCTACAATACTTTCGCGATTTAATACGATATATAAATGTATAATATATTATATCAGTATTACGATAGCCATAATACCTATTACCTATATATATTCGATATTATTATTATTATTATTATTATTATAACTACTGCTAAACCGCTGCACGCGTCGAACCGAACGCTAATACTATCATAACGATTCGCGTGAATAAATTAAATATGTGGCGGTGTACGAGGGTTGCGTAAAATTGATTTTCAAATCCAATTCGCGATATCGACGACAAGCACATATATCGCATCATGTGTAGAGGTATGGTATATGTAATATATATATATATATATATATATATTATAATGTCGTGTGTATGTGTCTTCGATATTTGAATACGTGTCGGAACGCGCAAATATACATTAAAATATCGTGTTATTATAACCGTCTATTTTGAACGATTTGTATTATAATATTCGTAGGTAGTATACTCGTCTGTATGTATATATACAGAAGTCACACGAAAAACACGTACGATTTCTGTATGATAATTTGTTTTAGTGTCAATACAAACGGTTGGTAAAAAAAAAAAAAAAAATGTGAACACTTATTAACTGCTATCATAGAATTCGAGTTAAACCACATATTATGTAAGTATGTACCTACGTATCAATAACAGTATTAAATTGCAGCGATCTCGACGAATTTTATTGATTTATAAAAACTAGTTTAAAAGTCCAAATTTCTGTTCCTAAAAAATTCTTATTTATATATAATTTTATGCTATGTTATTAATTTACTTTATTCCCATTGGTATATTATAATATAGGACTATGGAGCTGTAACTCATCCTGTAGAAATCGGAGTTATATTTCATTATTGTTTTTTAGACTATAATTTGTCTTGAGTATTATAAGTTAGTCCAGAAATACGAGGTAATATGCTGGCTACAAAACGATTTATAATTTTTAACAAAGCTCATCGTTAAATGAAAAATTTGAAAACATTAAATTTATGCATAATACAAGTCCGGTTACAATACATCAAGTATTCGTGTGTCACCAATATCGTATCCAATAACTGCATAAAATATTCGAAATTTTAGTCATTAATAATATATAAAAGTAGAGCTTACTACTAATGTTCAAAATTATTTATTATTGTTAAAAGATTCTGATAAAATGTATAGCTTCAAATAAACTATGATAGTCAATAATAATATTAATTTCTCAATAAATAGTAGGTAAAATTTATGTCTAAGAATAATGACGTGTTAAATGATATAATATAGAACATTATCATACCCGATTAAGCATTTAAATTCTACAAATGATTCCATAATAAACTACATAATCATTAAAATCTTTTCATATAGGATTTATCTCCTGGAGATCTAGCCGGCACAACTCGTCGGCTGAAAAACAAATGGTCTAGAGATGTCTAAGTCTAATTATTATTAATACTCGATTTGATGTATAAAAATCAATACTTAAAGTCTTAAACACCGATTTAGATGACTTACTATAATGCTATTATTACTCTTGTGTATAATATATTTGTTAAGGAATATCAATGGATATTTTCTCCATCATTCGTGTGATCCTCGTGTTGTTTGTTTTTTCTCCCGATCGAATTTACATATTGTCACTAAAGTTGGTATGGAATAGAGATTATAAAAAAAAAAAAACCATTTTTAATATTAAAAAAAAATAAATAAATCTATTTAGTCTGCACCGCGGAGGAGTAGTACGTATAGTATGCTTCGGAGCTATGAAGAATATTGAGAAATGTGTACCTGTATGATTATACGATTATCGTATACATTATGATAATTGCCGGTCAAGTTTCTATATTTTCCAATGTCTTTATTTTGGAAATGCATAAACGTTTATATTTACGACGTGGTCGCGTCCGTACAGCGTACTCACACTACGCGATATGTCGCTATATATAAACCTTTATATATAATACGATGTCTACGGTAGATATTATGTATACACGCGTACGTACAATAAATATATGTATATATATATATATATATTATATATTATATACATATACATATATTAAATCAATTGATATGGCATAGTGGTCCTGCAGGTGTTGTATAAATAAATAACAATCTCTGGAACGCGCTGCAGAGTGCAGCTCGCGTATAATATAATACGTATATGTGTGAGACGGGACGTGAAAAAAAAAAAAAAAACCCGAAAAGAATGATTATGCGCGTTATTATATTACGCGCACGGACATAATTAGACGTCTACACCTATACGTGTGTACACGCGTGTGTTACATTATTTACATAATATAATATAATATTGTATACCTTATATACACTATATATATTGTATATGTATACCCATCTATATATCGTTTTTTAGGCGTCCGGCCTAATGTACCTACACTCGCATATATATATATATATATACACACACGTAATATACGGTAAATGCGGTCTTCACGTATCGGCTTCCACCATCTTTCATTCATCCCACGACGGAGACGACGAAGAAGACCCGATCCTACACACGACACCTCTCCTCCCGACGCCGCGCCGACGTACGTACGCGTTATACCCATGTGTCGCCTGCTGTCCTCCTCACCACCACAAACGGCACGCACATATACGTGCAGCAGGTACGCTGCATGAAGTCAGTATACGTCGTATACATACGATCCACCCGGCCAAGGACGTCGGGGTCACTGGTTACCTTGTCCTGTGAGTCGCGTGGATTCGGCGCGCTAGAGAGCGTTCGGGCGAACCAGCGCGTCGCGCGACGGTCGTCGTCCGCGATAAAAAAAACGCTACGCGCCGAGACGGGTTTCCTGCAGCGTGCGTACCCATACGTTCCGTTGAGTATAAGTATAATCATAAGTGTATACGAGTGGACGTGCGTGCTGCGTAAAAAAGCGTGTACACGGGGATACGCGCGGATAGACGGGGGTTCACGCGTGCGCGTAGACGTGACTCAACCGGTGCACACCGGACGTCCGGGCGAACGACAAAAGTACACCCTGAGAACGATATCGCGTCATGGGCGCGTCCGATTATTGCAGGTAGGCAGGAGGCTACAGTCGTATGCGTATAGGTACCCGCGCGTCGCATATAACGCGTTTACGTAAATAGCATAATATATTGTGCAAGTGTTATGATTTGTAATAACGCGTGTCGCGTGCGCCGCAACGACGTCATGACAATACACATCATAGGACCGATAATTGCTGAGTGTCTGACGCCCTTCGTCAACGAGTAACTTCCGTTTTCAACGTCGTACCGACGCCCTGCACAATGATAATATTGTAATATAAACGCGTCGTCTAACGCGTGCGCGCGTGTGTGCGTCGTACCTGTTCTTGGCACCGGATCGGAGTCTCTGGGTTCGGAATGCTCGGATGCGTCAATTCTTTGATGATGGAAAATTGCAATGCTTTGTAAATATTATCGTATCGTGTACGGTATTGAAGGAATATTATGCGCTTTTTTAATATTGTAGATGTTTTGTGGGCAGATATAGCTTTATAAAATATCTGCAACTGCGAGAAGAGGATCGAGGGAAAACGGGCAATGTGTAAAAAATCATTCGAAAACATTTATATATTTTACATAGCTACTGCAGCTCTCGCTGCAGTTAATAAATGTATACCTAGGGAGACAGCAACGACCCGAGAATGTACGGTATTTGACGGAAAATTACTATGCTACTATGTTCCTACACAAATTATAATTATTCACGGCAAAATAATATTGCTTGCCGGTACAAAATATTATTTTATATTATATTGCACGAGACTCTAAGAAATTTAATTTTGTAATTTCTAAACAGAAATTTATTATTTAAACAGCTTTACCTTAAAAATAAATTGTAAATACAACACTTTTATATATAAAATAGTATATAGTGTATATATAACAAGTACAACAAATATACACGATACTATAAAATACCCTTTCTACAACAATACTAATATAATAAATAATAGTGATAATACATCTAACACATACATCCCATATGAAGATTTACCTCTGACATATTTTTCACAATTTTTCCACGATATAAAAATTAGAGCGAATCACATAAGATAGTAATCCTCCCCATCCTATATCAATTTTATAACACATTAGGTCAATAAACATGTGTGAACCGCTCTTGTACAAACAAAAAAATTATTATTACTTATTCGCCATTGTATATAATTTATAGTTACTATAATCTTGAAATAAAAAATAATAATAATAATAATAATATTAAATAATATTTGTATTAGACATTAGTATTTTCTACTGAAAAAAAAAAAAACAGGTCGAGAATATATAACATGTACATTGAACATTATGCGTATATTATCACTAATCATTATCAAACATAGCTACTCATTAACTAATTATTAAATGAAAAATTGGAGCTGGTGAACATACTTGGTGAATTATCCTCGATGTATTATTGTTGTTTATTCAACGTTTTATTTCAAATCTCTTTTGATTATAACATTGTATATCTATTATCATATTATGTGGTTTTTCGACGGTAAAAAATACTCCGCATCATCTATACAAATCTCTCAAGAATATAAATAAAGTTATTTTGTCAGTCCGCAGATTTTAATAATAGTATATAATATACTGAATGTTGAAAAAGGCACCTCACCAATAATACGGGTTACGAGTGGGATAAAATAAGGACAAGGGTTTCGTGGATAAACATATAATATTATCTATAAATAAATATATATATATATATAATATATTACATGTGAGGTTTGGTTATCTCGATGATGAGGGTGAACCCTACTCGTGTTCAAGCGTCTCTCGCAAATTGAGACGTTTTCAAATTTTTTATACTTCCACTAGAACGCGTCTTAAAACTAGCTAATTTAAACCGTTCGAGAGTATAGGTACTACACAGTGACAGGTGTAACGTGGGATAAAGTGTATAGATATATTATATACCTACCTATCATCAATACATTGTATTATCGTCATATAAATCGTTTATCGTTGTTTTTGCCTACGTATGACATACGGTCGACTGTTTTTGTACAAAATCGGTTATTAAGTTTATTGCTGATCGCGCCACATGACCGCCTCTTCCGAAGTCGTATTATAAACTATAATTTATATATATATTACTTTCACTGCTGAAATTCGTTTTTACATCATTGCGGAATCGCTAAATTCGTACATACTGCATGGTATGATTTTTTTGGAGCTCGCGAATGCTTATAAATGAATAAACCGCGCAACATAGAATATGCCGTGTATACGGCTGTCTATATGACTATACAAACTCGTTATCGTTTGACGTAATGCTTCAACTCTAAACCAATATTAGTCCTGATGACGTCATTAAACAACTTAAAAAAAAATGAGGTAATGAACTATTTTTTTGCTTGCCATCCCATTGAAGTTGTAACTAGAGGGCATGTACTATCACCAAAAGCTCTGGAAAGTTAACCATAACCCATTCACAACGCATGTAATTTTTTTATAGAAAAATTCTAATGCATTATTTTACGTAAATAAAGTGTCTATATAATTAAAAAATAAAACGTTTTCAATAATACCGGTAACATATAACTGTTAAATAATATTTGTTTAATCATGTAGGCAATACATAGGTATAGGTACATTTAAAATTAATTTATATTAGTTTTTTCGAAAAATAAATTTGATTCATTTACCACGAATACTTATGCAAGGTATAATCTATGTTAAAAAAGTATGCTATGAATGACAAAAACTATTTTTGACACGTTCATTCGAGACACATCAATTAATATATCAGGTATAAATAAATTGTATTTTGTTTGTTGTCAAGGAGATATTAGCTGTAATGTTTATATCACGTCGTTCGTTCGATTGCTAATAAAACACCAAATCTTTGTCGTCAGTATTAGTTTAGACTTCATACCAATCATTTTCTCTTAAAAAAAAAAATATTTTAGTTTAATAAATATTGTTCAATAATTTTCATGTTGTGTAAATTTCATTTATAAAACGGCAATTTTAAAAGAGTTAAAATTAATTTTAATTTTAAAATAAATAGAAATAAAAATAGCACGCTATTGTACGTGGAAAGACGAATACAAATATAATGAATACTACGAATGTGCTTTCAGAAGACTTAAGATCGGCAGTAATATTTAAAATTGTGAAAAAGCAATATACATAGGTACCTACTAGATTTTGAGTGGACCGATGAATGTATATTATGGTGCTACAATTATGTGAGTTTTTTTAAAATAACATATTTACACATGACATATATTTAATATTTATATATAAACGTATTAAGTTCAAATTCTTAATGAAATTGAATATTTAAAAGAAAAATAATAATTACCAGTTGTGGTTAATTATTGTTACAAAACAAATTATTATTAAATAATAGAAGTGATCTGTTTTTATAATAAATATTTCGACCTACTTATTATTAATGACAGGAAAATAAATTACAACAGAGCGACTTCAATAGTTTTAGTTTTTGCGCAATAATATTATATACTTATTGGCTCTCCTCCGACGGGACCCACCTTGTCGTGGTGGGGGAGCTTGCGGACTCAGATATCCAATATCTGAGTCTCACCAAGAGGTCCCGAACCAGCCCTTAACTAAACGTAACCCGGCTGTCGGATTCGAAGCCATCATCAGCATCGTACTCTGAACTAATGTATCAATGGCTGAAAAGAAAAACGGTATCTATGCAGAACGAAGATGAAATAAACGTTGTAACTTATAAGTATCTATGAAGATGAAGCATGGAACTATGTGAAGAAAGCAGCTGTAGCACCGTTTACATATGAACCTAAATCTTTCTGTCGGCACAAGGGAATCGAATTTTCAGTGCCGACTAAAATTCGTGTTTCTGCGGCGACAGTGGCTGTATAACCATAAATAGTTCTGTAGATGGCAACCGATCAAATAAAAATAGGTACTTAAACAGTGAAGCGTAAAATTCAGTACGTTAAATATGATACCAAAAAAATTTCCTATAAGGGTTCAAGTCTTTTAAATTTTGTTTGGGGCTTAGGTAAGATTTTGAAATGTTAAGAAGTTAGTGTTTGGTTTTTTTTTTTTTAATTTTAACTATTTTTAATTTTTATTTAATTTATTTTTACTTAAATTTATATAGTTAAATACCCTAGATAAAAATTAGTAAAATTTCCTATTTTACAGTTAATATTTTGAATTATATTATTGATTAGAGTTAGGATATGCTGGTAAGTATATGTTACATGGCTTACATAAAGCTTTTAATACATATACATATATGTATATATTTACATAATATAGTTTATACGAGTACATACATAATGTAGTATTGTTATGTTTATAATTTAATACAATTTTCTAACTAAATTAAAATCCATCAATAATCAATATTTTATAAAAATAACATAATATTTTAATATGAAGTTATCAATAAATTATAGGTCATTTTAAGACAATATTTAAGAATCAACTTGGTTTGATTAGAATGTTTAATATGTAGGTAATAAAAGTATGCTTATAAATTATAATATTATATAGTAATATAATAGACTATAGTCCCTTATGTATAAATTTTATTATAAAGTATACCAACATTAAATTATCGTTTTCGCCGAATACGACCAAAAATATCATTTTATTACGCCGTATACTAATCATGAAATTATTAGATTCTACAAACATTAGTCATATTATTACATTTTTATAATGTTTTCTCACCTCATAAAGAACCTTCAAAACTGTGTTTTTACAGCATATACTTACTTTTTTTTGTAAAATAAATAAATAATGCTGGTAGCCAAAAGTATATTTTTATTTTCATTTAATAAAATTTTGTTGATAAACAAAATCCATAGCAATCCATGACCTTGCAGTTAAAATTACAATAAGTAAAATCAATTAAAAATTTAAATTATTTAAATCAAATTATGTGTTTATTCACTTATTTAATTTATGGAAAAGCATCCATAAAGTCCTTTTCGAAGAGACCACAAGTCATCACTGCAATGCTATGATGCCCAATATAAATATATATGATATCATTATAAATATATAAATTATGTATTATAATGTAATAGGTACCGACAGTTCATAATGTTAAATTTGTTTTTGTTATTATTTTTTTTTTTTAATAATTCAAGTTATATTTATGTGTATTATCTCCTGTCCTATGTTTTTTCGTTTTCACTGGTGAGCCACATTTTGATCTCTCATTTTTTTATTTTTGGAACTTGAATGTATATAATTTTCATAACAACCTTTATTGTCTTGAACCCTTTCGTGTTAATGTAATATTCTTTGTTATATTCTCAAGTGTAGTTTAACTACGTATACCAATATTTTTCATATTATTCTATTATTGTAATAGATTCTTGTATACATTTGTGTATTTTTGATAAACATGATTTTTTTTTATATTGTAATAAATATTTTTGTATTTTTACATATTTTATATATAACTATTAAATTTTTGGAAATCTTTATCATTGTTGTACTATTTTTTTTTTTTTGATAACTATTTGAATCTTTTATATATTTTAGTACTTTTGTACATAACATGCAAAAACATCAATTTTTTTGGAAATCTTTTATAAATTTTGTATTTTTTTTTCTTTGTATGTATACATATTATTTTCATGTCATGTTGTTTTTTATTATTGCATTATGTTTTTTTATATAACACACTGTTTTGTTATAATGTCGTAAGTTGATAACAATAAAAATCTTATTTTTGCTGAAATTTAGTTGATTTTTTTAGAATAATTAAAATTAAGATATTATATTTAAATACACATTTTTATGTTCAACGTTCAGGGTATTAAAATTATTAAAACTAATTATCAACGGAGTGTTGAATGATATTGTTTCAATTAACACTAAATAATAAAAAATGTTTTACCGGGCGTTAGGTTAGGTTAGGTTAGGTTAGTTTTATAGACGTTGGTGTCCAACGTGGGACATGATGATAGAAAGTAAGTCCGACTGACTGCTGACCTCCCTACCTCGTAAAATTATTGATAGATAATTATAAAAAGCTTATTATTGGTAGTTCTTAATTCCAATAATACTAAATTGTTTACATGGTTCATCGTAATTCAATTGGTAAAAATAAACAATTCTTACTTATTGACATAAAAAATAATTCTCAACCATTGATGTTTCCAATGGAACATAGTCGTACAAGTCAATAAGCGACGATTAAAATGATGTACCTATCAATGAACCACGTTGATAACATACGTCAGAACGTTTTTTTTTTTCATTATTTTCATTGTTCATACATCGTAGCTATATAGCCGCCTGCGAGGATGTGCTGTTCGTGTGTTTTCCGAAGTAACTACGCGGCTATTATAATACGCCGTCATTTTTTATTTCGACTTTATGTAGCTAAGAACGTATTATTGTATAACAAGAACAACTATAACATGTTTTCAGTTCGGTTTCAATCACCCGTCGCCGGCTTAGTGTTTTCCGGTCGGGTTAACAACGAGATCTATGCTGCGGCGCAATATATGAAATACACATAGCACGGGACTCGCAGGATCGACGTAGGTACACACTCGTATAATAATATGTAAGATATTGTAGCACCGCGGGACCTCGGCATTGTAATTATTGCGGCACTGCGCCCTGTACATGTTATTTTATACACACGATTCGAGTGTTTTCGTTTGGCCGGTCGGGTATGACTAATCCAAAACACGGACATATACGTAGTATATCGAAAACATGTTTCACGATAAACATGTTTGTCTTTTCCGGCCGGATCAACGGTTTATTGTATTATTTTTTTTTTTTTTTTTCCCATTCGTAAACCGTATGCGTGTGCATGCGTGTATGCATGTCTGTAGTAGGTACCGTCGAAGCTGTGTTTATCCAAGACACACCGCGCACAGACGCGCACAGACTGCGTATACACATGTATGTATATAATAACGCGTATATTATAGATAGTTGCACTAGGAAATTCTTCTTGCGGCGGCGTGCGTGATTCCCGCGTCCGATCAATCATCGCCGCCGCGTCCCTCCTCTGAAAAAACACTTCACTGTCAAATTAAGCCCATTGTGTCGTCGCTAGGAGATCCCGCGGACGTGTAGTGTCGGACACTGCAATGTTATCGACTGGGACGTCGGCCGAGGGAAATCACACTATATTATTTAATATGACTATTGACTATTATAATATGTAACTATACATATATTATATATATATATATATAATATATACCTAATGCGTATTGAAGTGTACGGTCAGTATAATACATATAATGGGAAAATTAGAATCTATCCCTTCCAACCACAACTCGTTCACGCCAACCATTACCCTGTCCTATCACGAGCCGGACTCATCCAAAACGTATTCCAAACGCCATTATCGCGTTGCTTTTAAGCTGCACACCGGTAATTTTGGTACACTTGGTAAATGTCTATAAATGTATAAATATATATATTATATGTGTGTGTGTGTGCGTATAAATGTGTATGTATGTGTTAATATATTAATATACCTATTCGGAACTGACAAAAGTTTCCGTGGAAAATATTTCCTGCTGCGGCAGATATAATGCAACTAATAAAGCATAGGTAATATTTTATTTTATCGTATGCGCTCATGGCCTAAAGGAACGTTATAATAAACTGTTATGTACTTTCTTATAATCCATATTCATAACTAATATCTACTCATAATAGTTACGATATTAACTGATTACGAAATAACTGAACACTAAATATTGCATGCGAACGCTAATATACCGCGGTATAGGTGCCTAATTAAAAAATTCCATCTGTATAAGTTACCTCCAGGTCCTAGATCAATATAATGTGCACGTAGCACGTACTGCCAATTTTTATGTAATTATCTCTGAATTTACTCGGAAACCATTATATTGGTCATCACTTATTACTTATTATGATATAATATTTTATAAATTTGTCTCGGTTTTAAAAATCCATCCGTTTTTTGATAAAAATTAAATGGAAAATTGACTTCAAAGGAAAATTAATATTATTATAATATCATAAAAATTAATATATTTTTATTACGATGTTTAGCCTACGGAATTATTACGTATTACGCGTGCATAATAATATATTAAATGGCAAAATATTATGAATAATTGTATATGATTACGCGTGAAAAAAAAAAAAGAATAAAATCAATTACTAGGAAAACGTTAGTACCTACTTCATCTCTAATCGGTCATATCATTCAATTATATCATTATGATATCCGACTATTAAACCCACAATATAATAATATGTTTGGTTATTGTTTGTATTTAATAAATTTATATCATATCAATTTTTATTTATACATTTTACAAATATTGTTTTCAATAATAATGTGATCCTTTGATACGAGTGAACATTTGCCGCGCGCTTGATCAATATAATATAATAATAAAATACGCCACTTCACAGAAGCCGATCTCTGTCGAACTACAATTTCCAATTCGTAATAAATAAATAATAATAATATTAACAGATAATGTGTAAAAAAAAAACGCACGCGATAAACTATATATAAATCAACACGGCTCATTAATACACTCAAACGGAAACACTATATTATAACGTATAATATGCACATATAAAATCGTTAAAATGTGTGTGTATAATGTACATTATACCATGTACCTGTTTGGCTGTACTACAGAGGCACATACGCGGGCTTAATTTGGCGGTGCATTCGTTTTAATTTTTTAATTTTTTCCCCCGCGTTTGACATCCGATCGTCGAAAACGATTTCGCCATAACCGTAAAAAACAAAAAAAATCACCACGTGCGACACGTGAAATTATATTTCCTTTCACTTTGTGCGCGTGCACTTAACACGTTTCGACATCGGGAGTCGCTGTTTTCCAGTGTACCCTAATGCCAGGGAAAGCAAAATCTAAACACTCACAAGTATTGGCGCATTGCTAATTGCTTGTACGACAGGTTCCTCGAAAAATTCGACCCATAAAATATATAGTGAACACATAAGACGACAAAACTAGTTGGAATTTTATCACGTTTTTGGTAGGTACTCGAATTCTCCGATACAAATTATTTGGAGTTGATATTTAGCCGATCTCTTGCCTATATATTTTCTAGAAATCAATCCGTCACACGGGATCGCGTGTACAAGAATAAAAAAAATATACAACATCCATCGCCACGGATTGGGTGAGTGCGAGAACGAGACACATCGTGGTTTCAAATTACGGTTACAGTTCTGATATTTATTAATTTTTGTTATTATAGGTAATTAATATTGTGTACGAACTCGAATGATTCACAAAAAGCCATTAGTCCAAACAGAATAAAATGTTTAAAGATAGATTTCATAAACGAATATTATGTTTAACGTCATTGCTTATATTATATAACTTGGGTATCTACAAAAACATTCAAATTAGAATTATTTCCACCATTCCATATTCCATAAACCTTCGTCTTATAGATAACGCTTCCCATGTTAGCAACTATACGACGAACTCGACGTCCATATTATATTACCTGTAGATACCTACAGTGTTTCACGGTGAACTGACAATTGCAATAATTTTTGTTCTATTGAACATTTTCAATTTCATCTACGCTATATTTCAACTAATTTTTCGATTTTTTTTTTAAATGTTATATAGTAAAATTAATTAAGACTAAAAAATTATTTATTTGATCCCTTTACCTAGTCATTTTGTGGATATGATTTTTAAAACATATTCGTAAAAAAAAAAAAATGAAAAATGTTCACCGTTTATTTTCTACAATTTTTTGAAGTTTGCACATGCAATCTTATATTGTTTCAAATAGATTTCCTTGGATAATCGATAATCGATGTAACACCGATAAATAAGAAATAAATTTTAATTCAAGCAAACTTTAAAAATTGCTTAAAAATTATTGACTCAACTTTAGTAAAAGTTTTTGGCACCAAAATTTTTCAAAAAATCGGATTTACAAAATGGCTATTTTGATTTTCTTTTTAATATCAAAAAGAAATTTTTTTAATTTTACATATAAAATGTTAATATAAACGAAAAATATTTTAAATGTAGCGCAGGCGACAATCGACAATTAAAAAAAAAAAATTTTAAAATGTTCAATTGAACAAAAGTTATTGCAATTATCAATTCATCTTGAAACACTCTGCATATATATTGTATACATACAACTTATACAAGACTTTCTGTAAAAGGCCTGGTAAAATTTCAAGCACTGCAGTAGATTTATTTACTTCCATAATCCAGCTCTGCATGCAGGCCGCAATATCTATGTTATTATAATCATTAGGGTCCGGATTTATATGCATTTGCATGTTTTTTCTGAATAGTCCAAAAAATAGCTAGGTAAGCTACAAGTTATTGATTTGTAGTCAGTAGATCCTAAATATAAAGTTTTATTTTGCATATTTTGTCATTTTTGACATTTATCTATACTGCATGCATATTTCTATATGTTCCGATTTTTTTTATTGCAATATATACGATTTTTAAATGCATAATACGTAATATTTTGCTTATTTTAATTAAAATAACGTATTTATAGCCCATGTAATTTGACAATTTCTTATCTTATCTGAGACCTATCGGGACATAAGTACCAATAGTAATCTGTTGTTGAGTAGATTTTAGTGAATCATACATTCGTCGTGTTTGTTGCGATCCGTGTGTGCATATAACTTTCATTCGATTTCATTTATTTATACTTAATGAAAATAAGACTTTTTTTTAATCGAATTAATCGATTTTTTTTTGGCATATTTTTGCATAATTTTGGACGTTTAAAGTGTATATTTGAATGATAACCAGTGCATAAATGCATGCATATTTAGTACTTTTTAGTGCATATAATTCCGGGTCCTAGTAATAATTATTTAATAGTTTATACTATTAAATTTCCTCGGCAAAATGAAACCAGTGTTAATACATTATGATATGATTAGCCTAAAGTTCTAAACTCCGTTTCAATAATAATAACATGGTCGAATATCGTGTAGGTACCTACGTCTTGTTATTACGACATTATAGCTGTGGCTCGCAATAACAATATTATCGCGAGTCGTTGTATGATATATATACCTATATAATATCACATACGTCGATGTACATAATAATAATAATAATAATATATATTATTATTCACCTGCGTTTTCCGAACGTCTCTCGTATAGCGGCTGTCAATACCCTTTCGTCGCGGACGGGTGGTCGCGTCCATCCGTTGTCCGTCACACTGCTTTTTAGTTTTAATTGCTAATGACTACGTATCATTATTATCATATTATCCTCGTGCATATTATAATATTATACATCGCGTTTAATCATCGTCGTCGCTGTAGTGATATTATTGTAGGTAGGTATACCTAGGTACAAATGGTATAATAATATGCAATATACATACTATTCGTGTATAATAATTAATATGTATATATTATGCGCGCTGTTCGGCCGTCTATACGATTTGGTCTGCATATCATTGCACGCTGCACAGTTTCCGCCGCGGTCGAGTCGGAAGAGCGTGGATAGTGCGACACATAATTTAATGCAAAATAATATTATTCAAACGATATAAAACAGTCGATTTAATCTGAACGACTGACGAGTTTCAAACAATTACTACATACAACCTATACGTACGTAATAATACTAATACTATCCACCAGTGCCAATTTTAATTATTTATGGTATAAGTACACCGTCATTATCGTATCATACTTGAATTTATACAAATAGATCTTTCTATTATTACTCAAGCGATACGACCTTAGTAGACCTATATATGTGTTATTTATTTTTTTCCGTGACACGCGTTTCACCGGTACAATAAGTTTAAGATGATATCTGATATAGTCGCGGGTGTGATTATCACATTTTTTGTACAACTTATACTATAATACATTACATAGATACGTGTGATATTATATTAATTATTGAACGCATATTACATAATAATTTTTTTTTTTTTTTTTAAATAAAACATTGTGTTCGGATTTTTTTCTTCCAAAACTTCCACATAATAATATTTTGCGTTTATATTGATTATGGATTATGATATGCAGGTACGTCACAATCGAATCTATATATATTTCGTATGTAACCGATTTTGTAGCGGATAGAATGAGAGAGTGATAAACGGAACACATTTTTAACCGTAATAATATACAAATGTACCACGCGTAAAGCGGATATGTGATTCAAGTGTATATTTAACATATCATGTATTATTATCGATTTATTTTTATATAGAATAATGTGCAAACTACACGTTATTGACTGACGTTTATGTTTTTTGCAAACGTTTGCAATATTGATAAGACATCGAATAAGTAGGTATATGCCAGGGGTCGCCAAACTTTTTTTGATGCACATCTATTGAGAACACATTTTTTCTTCGAGATCCACACAAATACGTGCAATTATTTTCGACAGAGGTCACCGGAATTTTTGCAGAGTGTATACTAAATATTGTGGATTAATAAATTCTAACAAATGGGGACCGTCTTTGAAATTATCGGCGATCGGCCATATTTTGACCACCCATGTCATGTATACCTACGTAATTGTTACTATGCGTTTGTGCTTAACGCCCTATTTTATGCGATATAAATTTATCATCTAGCGCTAATATAAATCTCTCATTTAATAATAATCATCGTTTATATATAAATTATATAGGTGGGTACTGAGAATTGAACTTGGTACTCGATTAATTTTACAATGATCGCGTGCGCTTTTTCTCCGAATTGACACATCATATTATTATTATGATATTGTTAATTAAAAATAATATGAATTTTATGCACGTAATCTTTCAGCAGTATATTATACAGCTGACTTGGTATACGAATCGGAACTGCAGTCAATCAATATAGGTACTATGGTAGAAGTTTGTCGATTTTGCGTTTATGCGCGGATATCGCCAATAATATTACACAACGCCGACGACGCTGATTCATATTGTTATAATATATTTTTACGATACGGACATCCGTCTGTCCGAAATATATCGCATTGTTAATATTATTATAATAACATATACGAAGAGTATTATAATATGTGTTTTCAAAGGCGTGACATCGGTACGCGGCACAAATCGATGGACGCGGACGATCAATACGATATTATTTTTTCATTCCGATTTCGTCTCTGCTCGGCGAACACGACGACGTAGAAAAAGGTTTCCGACGGGTACGGTGCAGTAATGCGTTTATTACGTATACCTACGCTATTATGCACAGGACATGTATGTGTGTAAATCCATCTATGTCGTGTTTATTATATAAAGCCGCGATCGTCCGCGTCCCGGTGTCCCTCGCTGTACGTACGATATTAAATTATGTGTATATATAATACAAACCGCCGAAAAATAAAACCATTTGCAGTACCCAAAGTAAACACACCGTTTAGGTTTTGTATACGAAAAACGTCCGCCGTGTTTGTTCGATTCTATTAACCATGACCTGTTCTCACACGCGCATGCAGCTGGACCCCCTTAGGTCCCCCCCCCCGAAACCACGCGTACTCACCTCCGACCGCACAGCCCGCCTTTCCAACGCCGATCGTCCTGTGGCTGTGGTCTATCCCTTCACCTCGTCCGCTCTCGCAGGCCCGTGTATTTGTGTGTAGACTTTTTAAATCCCCCGTCGCCAATAAATCACACGGTCCGCAAACATCGGTCCCTGCGCAGAGCATCGCGCGAGGACCTCTTTCTCTCATTACACATTAATGATATATTCTTTCTGTAAACATTTCTAAATCGACTGTAACTCACGTTTTTATGCCATCGCCGCCGAAACCCGATATATATATATATATATGAGCATGTATTATGTACATGTGATATGTGCCAGTCGTCATAATATACGCGCCTCCCTCGTCGTGCCGAAGCAGGGGGATAAGTGACGTCAAAATATTTGACTTCCCCCCCTCGCCACTACCCGTTTACGACACGCCGCACAGCCGACATCGACGGAGCGACCACTCGCCGAAAACGGTGACAATATACAAACGCGTCTTGTATCTACATCCTATTAAAATATATGCTTACCTACGTTACACTACCCGGCTGTAGTGTGTAGGTGCACATAATACATAATATTTTGTCCCATAACGCATTATCGTGTTTTAAGAGTGATAAGGACGGATGTATTGATGTATATTGAAATGTTATGTAGGTACCTATACTGAAACGGCCGGCCGCAACGATGTTCCGTATAAATACAACATGTATACAATATTATGAAGGTTATAACTTATAAGTTATAACCAGCCCGCATTTTTAAGATTTACAGGTAATATCGTTTGGTTTACAACCGAACATTATTATGATTTGACATTACTTTTATATTTATATTATATATTTATAATTATTATGTAGATGTCGCTACGCGCATCCGGTATCTGTGAAATAAATAATCAAATACATTTATAATAATGTCGCGTGATTATAAAAAATGCATAATAACGCATTAGACCCCGCGATACAGCGATGTGACGATAGCACCTCGTCTACAACGCTACGAGTATTTTTATCGTTGCAAGTCGTTACGTACGCAGATACAACTTCAAGAGTGTATACGTAGTCAGGTTTAGCCTGTATTATAATTTATAATAATCACGAATCGCGAACATTTCAGGGCAATTCATTTTATTATCACGTGACTGCACATTTTGTTGTGTATACCCTGAACAATCATTTATTATTAGGCATGAATAATTTGAATGTAATATACTATTATATAAACATTTTAATAATATGTTAATACTTTATTCATTCTCTGCGTATAATTAACTCGTCAAATCGATTCGAATTTCGGTTATCGCACTCGTTTATAGGTAGGTTAGGTACATTAACTGACATTTTTCAATAAAAAAAAAACACAAGTAGGCGGTACACACTCCAGGTTGTTTTATATTTTTTAATATGCGTGTGTACATTAAGTCATCAATCAATATAATTACCGTTTATCCGTATATTTGCGTTTTCGTGTTTAACAGAGACATATTATACGCACAATGTACATAAATATTACAATAAAGGTACGACTGTAAAACAATAATGTAATATTATGATTGCAACCGTGTAAAAATTTTAAATCGAACGATATAATTAGCCACCCAAGGGCTAAGACGTGTATCGTTTATAGCACATTTTGTATATCAGTTTATACTTAATATTATATGTATGAGAATTAAAAGTATAAAACAATAACCATTCACAGTAATCGCTTCTAAAATATTCCAAAATGCAAGAGTACTATTTACATTCATATATGTCATCATAGAGATACATAATATGTATACCCAGTGATTCTTTTATCAAATAATAACATTCCCTTATTTTTGTATAATATAAAGTGGAAATAAAACAATTTTTTTATCATTATAATTTCTTAAGTTTTTAACTTTTTAGAATGATAACATACATTTTTTATTTCATATTTCAAATCATAGTATTCAGGTACAAACAAATCGAAATTTGGAAGAGTTATTAATGAGTCTTAAGTATTTCAGTACTGGTAGCGCAGCTGAGTGATATACTGGTATGGGAATACCTCGAAAAATATTGACTCACTACTCTGCTTACTTAGACTTTGACACTTATAGCTTCTCTTCCGAATTTTAGTTTTTGTTTACCTATCAAAATATTCAAAAAAATATTCTACTTTGGAATACGAGATTAAAAATATATGATGTGATATAAAAACAAACAAAAAAACTTAAAAAAAAAAATAAAACGGTAAAAAATATCAAAATTATAGTATTTTTTTTTTAATGTTGTTTTACTTCAAATGAAAATAATATTAAAAAAAATATTTTCAAAAGCGTTAGTTGATTTTGAAATAATGAATGTTTTTCAATAAAATAATTGCCCACTGTATAGATTATATTATTGTGAGTAGCGAGTGAGTAAAAGCTTTTCCTTTTTTTTTTTTATATATATATATTATGTTTATAAACACGAATCTTTTTTGTAATAAAATTATAACCACCAACGCATGGTTTAATATACAAATATTTTTTTTCTTACTATATTATCAGTTTGCGGTGACTCGATGTACGAATAAACACGCCACCTAAAGTTATTCTCGCATCATCACGCTCATAATGCAGTTATAAACATAATATTAACATAATACTATGATATTGTTGTGCGTTTCCGGTCGCGCGTGAAACGCGTATAAATGCGATAAATCTCTTAATAGTCTTAACGGCGCGGTTTACAATATAGACGTAAAATATTATGACGATATTATTCTTGTATAACGTAATAATATGTACTTATAGTAATGAAATGGTTCTCCGGTTCGAGAGTGAGGCCCGACACGATAGCAGCAGACCGTGGACGGATGACCCTTTTGCCGCCGCGGGACGGCGACGGTACAAACGAGCAGCGCGGGTCGCAATATAGCGATTAACTCGTCGACAATAAACGATAATAATATGCACTTCTATACAATAATAATAATAATAATAATAATAATAATGATAATGATACATTGTCATTGTTATTGTCAAACGCGAATCCCAGAGCTTATAACCACGAACCACCGAATGGCGTATTTATTATTTATAATACGTAGGTATATATACGATAATAAATTGATAAATCGCCAACGATCTAAAATTATGTGCCAGGCAATAAGGCATCTCTATATTATGATCTATTTGTCTTATTCGATCGCCGTCTTTTGACTTCTTTACGCTGCTACCTTTCGTTTCTACTTCGGTCGCGTCATGATGTATAGTATTTCTAATTTTCTCTTATTGACATTTGATCGTTTACAGATCTGTATGCACACGTGGGTCACGGACGCTATTACACATGCTATTTATCTCTCTCTCCAACACACATTTTGTCTAAATATACATACTTATATATGTATACATTAAATATACATAACACGGTGTTGATCTATCGCTGCAGTCGATAGTGAATACACACACACACACATTTACCTATATAATATTAATAATAATAATAATAATAATAATAATATGAAAATGTGATTATTTTCGATGCACGCCGCCGACAAAGCACTAGATGTTTACCTAAATCCCGCCGTTGAGTCGTTTTCCTTTGACGGTACTCTGCCGGCAGCGGCGAGCCGTCGTGTTTCTTTTTGATGATGATGCGGCAATGACGTGTAGTACCGAGAAGGTGTACAGTATTCTATGTGCGCACTCCGCGCGGGAAACGGGAAATCCTATGATTTCCAATTTTTATCACCCAAGTACATTGTATTACTCGGAAACGATCCATTGATCGATTAAAGATGAATATATTAATAGTATTACCGTGCACTTATGTTCTTGAATGAATATCGCATGTGATTATCATCACCTATTCCACCCGTACCTTTGTGTATATAGGTACCCGTGTACATGACCCTTGATGAAAAAAAAAAAAAATAGTAATAATAATCGTAACGAAGAAAAATCAAACAACGAAAAAGGTTACAATTTTTTCTAAGTAATACCATCAAAAACACGTCCCGCTTTGATCTATTTCTACGTTATTATTTTATTATAATAATATATGGTTATGCGCACATAAGCACAATTTTTATAGGAAGTGCAGCTATATAGGTACGCGTATGTGCATTAACCGCCACGTGTATAGATTTATGTTGCGTTTAATTGGGCAAAAACCTTTATATGAATTATAGTGACAACGGATAGACAACCGTATATAATTAAAACGTAAGCTTTTCGGAGTAGTGTTCTAATATATTATAATATAATATACACTTACTGTATCTCCGTATAGAAGTAAGTCATTATTTATAAAAAGAAAATAGTAAACATTTCGACACGTTATACCAATAGAGTAACCTGCAAACTAATCGTACATCAGGGGTCAACATTTAAAAATGAGTTCAATACCACCAATAATTTAATAATAAAATACAAGTGTACAGGCGTATAATATTATATTAACTTATCATATACCGATACTAATTGGTACAGTATATAAAATAAATAACATCTAATTATTATACAATATTGTGATATTTTTGCAATGTTACGTACCTATTGTCGTAAATTATAATTAAAAACTATAAAAATGGAGTATTTAAGTGAGCGAAGGTTAATATTTCAAGAGTATTGAGTAGGCACTTTAAGTTGCATCCATTCTTCACAGCAAAACGTTTTAATAAAATTTTCATAAACATTAAAAATTTGGTTGTGAAAAATGTATGTAAGGAGTAAATAGAACAATATATTATATAGCATTGTATATAACCTTAAATTAATTTTTTTTTATAAAATGTAAATATTAAATACAGGATGTTCTGTTGAATTAAAATGAAAATGTAAGAGTATAAATTATAACCGAGACCCAAGAAAGGAGAAAACATTTATTTTCTTGTGTTATAAAATGTTGGTGATATTTACTAGTTTAGCTATTGAGCGGGAGAGGAGGGGATCGGTGCCCCCACGGGTCTCTGATCAATCCATAGCGAAAAACCCAACCGAATTAAAATTCTGCGTTTGCTACTGTACCTGTGTAAAAATATAATAGAATTAGAATTTAGAATATCGAAACGTAGTGATATTATACGTGCCCAATGCATTATATTTGAAATCAAATAAATCAACACACACACACACACACACACACACACACACACATGAACAGGTATGAAGCTTAGGTGCGCACTTGACTCTATTGTTATAGAAGTGCGGAAAAGAGACAAACTTAACTCGTTAGTCCAACATTTATGTATTTGGCATTATAAAAAATATACTATGTAAATATAATGATGTGATGTACCTACGTATAATCTTTTTTGTCTACCAACATACAGAATCTTGTGTAATGTATGACTGTATAAGGTATAAATTTGATAAATAAAAAATTAAATGAACGCAGCAACACGTGTATTCCATAAGATCGAATTTGTGTGATTCGATTAACACATTGCAGTGAACCCCAGTAACCGATTAATCAAAATGTCGTTGGGCTGTCGATATTGAAAAATGCGTTAGATATGAATTTTTCCCGTATTATCTATAATTTGGTATGCGTGTTTTTAACGCTGATGCAGAGGATACTATCGGCTAATGCGTTCACTATACTGACGGACATATATGGTTCGATGTTTATTGAAATTCTTTTACATAGGACTATAGGAGGTATAAATGCAAATGCCGTCGAATTTTAGTATTACAAAAAAAAAAAAATCCCCATCATAAAATAAAAATTCCGTTCTCTGTTTGTAATAAATATCGTATACGTAACAGTCTAGTAAAACATATTATATGTTTTATTCGATAAACTGCGTTGACATAATCGAAAAGTACATCTGCAGTGCAGCGAAACATATACTCATGTAGAAAGTGTATGTATCTATAGCTTCACTTTAGATAAAATATTATTATTATATTATCATAAGTTATACAAAGCATAGTAAATATATATAAATATATATTTTTTTTTAAGTCCGATATTTGTTTCACCGGGATTTTCTTCATTCGTTCTAAGTATAAAAGTGTAGGTATTCATGAATAAAATAATTAATAATATTTAAAAAAAATTAATTGCAAATTTAACTGCATATACTTATGTAAATGCTATGAAAACTATATTGTGTCGATACACAATAAAATATTGGAAAACGATCCGTTGTTGTTTTTCGCGAAATCGTCCACCAAATTAAGACTTAATGTTGTAATTATTTAATTGGCTTATTAAGTACACTGTCCAATAATAATTGTCGAAATATTATCAAAGACACCGCTGATGAGCAGAAACCCCGGAAATACGGTTGTCGAAGCAGGTACGGCGCTGCAGGTACAAGCCGAGATACCTAAGTCAAATCTGATGAGTGATTGCGGAACTACAATGAAATTTCTGCATGTTTAATTAATTATATAATTCAACAGAACTACCTTTTTTATTATCTAGATAAGATTAAGTATGATTAATTACTTATTTAGATAATTCCCAACATCGACTAAAAGTATACAATATACTATTATTTATTATTTAATTTAAATTACAGCTATATCATTATTACCACCGAATGCGGCCACAGAGCATCATATTTATATACTATGATGTGTATATATAGTGCGAGATCAACAACGGTTTGCTGCACTATATTCAAATAATAAAAACATTTTGACATATAAAATATTAATATTTGAAAGCATTGATAAGATAAGTGTTACTTGAATTTAGATTCGCCAGTAACGACAATTATTATTTCATTGTTTGTCTGTACTCAATAACGCTGTTAGTATTTGCTGTATTTCTCGCATACAAATAATTGAAAAATCGAATTGTATATAATAAGCAGTAGATTAATTGTATATATTATTTAATATTTATTGTTCATAATAATTATTAGATAGTGTTTTTATTTTACTTTAAGACTCAACTGCAACGATGTTTTAATGTATTTATAATGTAATAAATAAATAAAATCTGAATGTATAAGTTCAGTTTTAGTTTAAAAAACTTTATACATTTCTTTTTTTTTTTTTTTCAACAATTTTTTCAAAATTTAAAAAAATAAGCTATACCTATGTATGATACAAAACAATATGAATATCACTTTAAGTTTCTTGTATTATTCTTAATGTTTCAATAAAAAAAAAAAAAAATTATAAATTGGTCGAATATTATAAAACAATGTTGTTGAATGAGTCACTGTTAATAAAAAAAAAAAAAAAAGAAACATTAAATCTTGATAATGCATTATAAATTAAAATGATACTCATTTATTACGCGTTGTTATATTATACAAGACGTATGTAGTATATACAGCTATTGGCTATTACATCGGTACGAGTTCTCGTCGGTGAAGTTGCAGACATTTCTGTTGCTCGTGCTAAGAGATGTTTCTATCGCACCACTGCCAACGCTGATAGTGGTATCGTCATGATGAACTTCGAGAATAACTATATAATACCTAAGGGTGTTGACCTGTCTTCGGGGGATGACATGTTAAAATAGCTCGAACACATTTCAGAGACGTTCTTCCAGTCGGCCATTCGTGCAAATACAATACATGCATATACGTATTATATAATAATATGTACACGACATTATTATAATATACAAATGCTACGCGCCATTCAACGGTCGGGCGGGCTCTGTATTCTTCGATGGCCGCGGAGTCGAGAAGCAATCGGCCGGGGAATTTTAACGAGACCAAAACAATCGTCGTTGTCACTGTTGCTATTCATACGCATTCGCACGACGATATTAGTTGTGTACACACACACACACACACACACACACATTTATTAAAAATGTAAGAGGTAGTGAGTGAGAGAGAGAGAGAGAGAGAGAGAGAGGGTGTGAGGGAGTGAGGATATAATAATTACGCGGGTATTTTTACATAAAAAAAAAAAACAATGCTGTGAGAGACCGCAGTGTCGACCTCGGTGCAGTAGTGGTATGGAACGATGGACACACGCATATTATATAACACACATGCATATATATATATATATATATAATGTATTATTATATACGTGCATGTATAAGAGCAGTGGTGGACTTGCGAACAAAACGGCGGCGGAGTGTACGGGAAAAAAGAGTAAAATAAATAAAAAGGTCGAGAGAGTTGGATGTCGCTACCACTGCGCGTTCGCGATGTGTATGTTATGTGTAGAAAAGAGGAGCGGATCGTCTCCACCCTTTTATTGTTTTATAAAATTGGAGTGGGGTTTTTCTCTCTCTTTGAATGTGTGCGAGTGTGTGTTTGAGTATATATATATACGGATAAACGCGGGTATAAATAGTCGTCCATTTTGTGTAAAACGTTATTAAACAGGGTCTGGGCGCGGTATAGTGGTCGGATCGAGGGATAAAGGATCTTGCACCGCAGCGAAGTGTGGGTTGTGTACGGTGGTGGAAAAGCGGTCGCGGGGAGGCTCTGGTGGGCAGAGAAGGAGGAGAAAAAGAAAACACGCACTCGGGTCGAAAAGTCCCGTTTTTAAAAACAAAACGATTGCCTCCGCCGCTGCCGCCAGGACATGTTTTATATATTATATCACATTATATATAGCGGTCGTATATATAAATATATATATATATATATATATATATATATATATATATATGTGCGTGTATGTGTGTATGTGAAAAGAGTCAAAACCAGAGATTTTAATTGCTCTCCGGGTATTTCTTCGAGCCTCGACGTATATACGACCTTATTGTGCTTATACGTATATGTGTAATAATAAGCGTTTATATAAAATGCCGATAAATTTGGCCGAGTCCGTTTTTGTCATATTTCGGCCACCTCCCACACATACATGCGCGCCGTTTGTGGGAAATCATATATGATGATTTTGCCGCAGCGCAATACTCGTATGCGAGACTTTGCAACGCACTGCTGCAGAGTTTCCTATATACTCGAGCAATTCGCGTACTTAGAATTATTGTATTACGGCCGTGGAAAAACTTTTTAACAATCGACACTCGGGAGGGCCGATCTTTGCCGATGACTTATTAAACCCTTCTCCCCTGCACCAAGATAGTGGAACCTTTTATTCATTGTTCGCACGGTTTCATAATAATATAATGCGATCACCAAGACCACGTTAATTTTCTTCACACTCGCGTTGCACGATATATATATTTAATATACATATATACATGTCACGTGTTTTATTGACTATATGAGTATATATTATAATGTACAGTTTTGCTATGCGCTCATCTATATATATATATATAAAAGTACAGTGCGTATAAAAGGTCTCTTTTGTCTGTGCAATATTCATATTTTAATATATCATCATAATAATCCGCAATCAAATCCACGCACCACGATTTGTGCCGTAATAATCGACGAAACAACCTGCGCGATAATATTATGATATAAACGCGTATATGCTCTATTGTAACAATATTGTATATTATATGGTAGTTAATATTTCGCGGATGCGGTACGCGTTGAATATCACGTTTTGAAGTTTTTTTTTTTTTTAGATGCGTTTTATCATTTTCATACATCGAAATCACGGCCTCGTTACAACACACACACACACACACACACATATATAAATATATATGTAATATGTATATACATTTATATCAAGATGCGAGCGATAAATTTCGCGTATGTGGCGTAAATAAGACGACGAAACGTGTAAATCACGAATAGTCTTTAAAATAGTAACAATTAACCTATTAGTTCACAGTGTTGTATAGGCGCGTGGTCTGTGGTGTAAAATAGTGATATGTGTCTTATCAGCCGGTTTGACGAAGATTAGACGCCGCCTTATTCAGTTAAGACTACACTCGGACCTCATGAAAACAATAATACCTAACATAAAATTGTTTTCCTATCGAGGTTTTCGATAAAAGGTTACGCGTGTGTATGAAAAAAAAAAATGACCGCCAAATAAAGCGTGTCGGTGGAATCACGGTGCGCGCGTTCGGAAACGGTTTTAGGTTATCATCCTCACGGGTCATAAATCAAACGATTAATATAACAAAACGCTCCGCCACCGCTGCCGAATTTAAACTCTTTAAATATTATATACTCGGTAGTCGGTAGTGTATGTGTGTGTGTGCGTGTGTGTATGTGTGTGTGTGTGTATTACGTTAAATTTGTATTATTTTACGACCTGAAGCTTTGGTATTTTTATTCATCATAGCCGGCTTTCGGTTTACCGCGTATTGTGCGGTGTGGTTTTCGTTCTGAGCACGTCTCGCGAATGGTTATAACGAATAATTGTCGACAAAGGTCAAACGTTATTAAAATACTATATACCTATATAATATATTATATACCTATATAATATATTATATACCTATATAATATATTATATGTATATATATATATATATATGTTATTTGACGCATATTAGTTATATTTAACAGTCAAAAAACGGATAAACTCGCATCAATAATGATGACGATGCGATTCCACGAATAAGTTAGCGTATATATTTATATATATATATGCAGATGATAACGAATACATGTAGTTGTGTGATGAGGGGATGCCCATTCGGTTCGGTCTGGAGTTCGGTGTGGTAGGAACTCCACTCCGGATGCACGTCATGTCGTAGGTGCGACGCTCAAAAATGGGAAATTTTAAGCTCAAAACGCTGCCGATACGATCACGGGTCGGTGTCGGAAAGGGCGTTTAAATTTTAAACAGACGCCACAACGAAACTGACGGGCAGCGACGAGCGACCGATCGAATCTCGTGTTATGGTGACTGGGGAGTTATAGGTATATCTCTATTCGTTTATTGTGTACAGGAATATAATGTGTGTATATGTGTTATGTGGTCTGTATTATCATAGTCGTTACGAAAACAAATTATTTAAATAAAAAATGCTTTTCGGTGCCAAGCGCAATAAAATCAACCCATAAAAATAAGTGCTGTTTTAGATAAAAATCTAATGGTCGTACCAGTGGGTGGGGAAAGCCTATCTTGCGTACATAGCTGGTATCATGATAATATGTGAATGATACGTAAGTGTTAGGTGTATATACGACTATACATTATTATTATTATACTCTTCTGTTATTCATAATTAGCAGCAACAGCAGCTCTCTCTAAACCTTATAGAAACACAACATTATATTATGTACATTAATAGTGTTATTATTATTATTATTACACCTACTTCATCCAGTCGAATATACATATAACAAATAGCGTTCTCGTACACAGTTAAATAAATATTATTATCTGTGGTTTTATTTTATTATCATTTTTTTTTTTTTTGCGATGTCATGTATCGGCACCTATCTAATGAAAAGTGTTCACAACGTTTCTTATGGGAACTTATACGATAAAAGTGAATAACGACAATAACGTTCAATTTACCAGCGTACAAACATCATCGTTATATGTCTATTCTCACACACAATAATAATATGATTATATATGATAGAACATACATCGTCAGTGTTTGTTTTACTATCCGCGCGACACACTACCTATATAATATATATATATTATTATTATAATAGGTGTATATACCTGACTTTAAAATGTGCTAGCATTGATCGAAACTTGTACACCTCGATAAATACCTGAATACCTAGTCTACGCACTATACCAAGAGCATGCGTGTCACGTAATTATCAATCTTTGATGACCAAGCGCCTATGACGAATGTCTTTTACGACCTGAAAAAAAATGACATTAAAAACCCACGCGTATATACCGTATTGTTAATCGTGTTACAACACAAAAATGGGTACAATATATATATATATTTTGCTAAGTAAATTATTTTTAATCACTAAAACGCTTTTGAAACATTAAATGAGCGAGAACCGGAAAAACAACGTTTTGCTAACGTCATTGTACACATAATAGGTATACCTATTCAATACCACCATTGCAATGTATCTTTTTATTTTTGATACGATAATGTTTAGAAACCTAATGGTACCTATAAGTTCGATGGAATTTTTTTTTACAAATAACAAGCATTATAAATGCTTTATTAAGTGTATGAAGGGAAAATGTTTTTTTTTTCTCATCACAATAAATTAACAACGACACCGGTGCAACGCCTACAGTAATAAATTGATGAACGATGTAACGATTCACGACTTTTGCCAAGATTTCGCTCGGTCTGCGCTCGACGTTCGGCATATTATATAGGTACGAATCGGTAATGTATAATAAACGTGTGACATAATAACGCTCGTTCGTATGATGTATACAATTATACCGTTATAGAATCTGTCCGTGTCCCGAGAATCTTTTTTTTCTCGTTCTATTTCCAATGCGCCGTTAGCCTTTGGCTCTCGTCGCGACGGCGGCCATATTACATTATAAATCCGTCGTCCGCGTGTTTCTTTTCGGAAAAACGCTCGAGACCCGTGCCAATAATATGGTCACAGTTGTGTTCGCACCTGGTTTAACGACGTCTTGTGTGTCTTTTATAACACGGTAGGTGTATATTATAAAGGTCGTCTCCCGTATAAATTAATTATACATCACACGCGCGCGCGCGAGCGAACGATATATATACGTAAGTATAGAGAGACATCAAAGACAGCGAGACCACGAAAACACGTGTGCGGTTTTGTGAAATTTATGAATCCGGCGCACGGATAGTAATATTATTATAATATATTATTTTATGCGTATACCATAATAATATACTAATTACGTCCGCCGATGACGTGATCCGAGCCCGTCTCCGGCTGCGTCAAAGCCGCCGGTCTCGCCGCCTCGTCATCGCGGCCGTTTGATATCATAATATTCTATGGGTACCTCTACCTATATAGTACACAAAATATAAATTTAATGTGATGATGATTATAATTATTATTACTATTATTATTAGTATTTGTGTTACTGTGTGGCGGCGGCGGCGTGTCGTGTCTCGCAAACACACAGTATATAATAATATTATAAAATATCGCATACTGCACTCGCGTTTATTATAATAATAATAACAACAGTCAATATAATACGACGACAGTGTGCTGCACACATGCGGCGGCCGACCGACCGTTGTAAATCAATCGTCGACAATAATATATGTATATAATAATAATATAATATATTATTGCGTTTGATATTCGGGGCGAGCCTCTTTACGCGAGTCTCTCGCTCACTCATTCTCTCTCACTCACTCTCTCTCTCTCTCGTGTATGTGTATATCACCACCACTGTCGCCGCCGCGTTATAATTATTATTATATTATTATGCGTGTGTACGACCCGAGAAGGTCTGCTCCTCCGACTGTCGCGCGTGTGTGTGTATTTTCGGACTCGGACACGTGGCGTGCGATGCGCTATAGCGACGGCGTTGAAACGGTCGCGACAGCGTTTCGTCTCGAAGTACACGTACTCGCGATTGGATTGGGGGGGGGGGGGGGGGGCTAAAACGGCGGGTCGCGTTAAACGACCGCGGTCGTTAAGACGTATACGTACGATTTTGGGTATGAGCGCGATTCGACGAGATTTTTTCGTCTCGTCTCTGGTCTGGGGGTTTCGACGTCTCATTAAACGCGTATCGGCCCAGCTAGAGCATCACGCCATACCGTTATCATAATTATTATTACTATTATTGTTATTATCATAATATAACCAGATGAGAGTGTGTGCTTGCAGACGGGCAAACGTCGTCGTGTCGGTGACGGCGGCGGCGGCGTCGATTGACAAGAGCCGGGTTAATCTATGCGCGCACTCGTTATTTCGATTTTTTTCCACTCCGGTCATTATAATACGTATATTATGCAAGTACGAACACATATTTCGAGACATTTTTTTCGTGTACAATATCCTATACATATGCGCTTACGATAAGCTACTACAGAACGCGTATATGCGGCGCGACGCGACGATTTACAAGTCGTTAAGTCAAAACGCGGTAATCTATCTTCTTCGCGCGGGTTTTCCGCAACACAACGACAACGATATACAAGCATAATCGTTAAACACATTTTTTTTTTTTTTTTTCTAAAAACCGTCTCCCTCGGAGGACGTATAATATTACCGTTCGTAATGTATATATCACGTTCTGCGCATATAAATACGCACTTGTCCGTCATGTGTCAGATGTGACTTGTAAAATATGTCGAACCGAAACGCGTGGGCGTGCTGTTGCCGAACAAAAAAAAAAAAAAAAACCGTTTAACTACGGTATTTATCGTGGTTTTGAGAGCGTAATATCAATATAATATACTATGTAATGTACTAATGTGTAGGTATAGCGATTAGAGCGTATATTATTAGTGTACAGCGTGTAATATTATACGTTATATGAAATCCGTTTCGTTTATTATAAATACTATATACCCCGTTCTTACATACTTTGCAACCATCGCTTTTCGGTCGAGTGGCGTTTATTAATAAAACGAATCGTTTACCGTCGTTATAGAACATTGCGCGCGCGTTTTAAAGGCACACTACTCTCGTCCGTATGCATTACGTACCTAAACACGCGCACACACACACACACACACACACACACATATATATATATATATATAAATTATATTATATACACACATACGTGGCGTAGTCGTTGCAGATATTTTACCGCGCGAAGCAGAAATGGTCGTGTAGTACAAGTATAGTGTAACACAGTCGCGGAGATGATGGAATTTGCCGCTGCCGGGCAACTATACTATGTAGTTTAGAGGAATAATAACAATAATTATTATTGTCACGGCAGCGGGGACGGGCAGATGTAAATGTATATGTATATAATAATAGTGGTAATAATAGTGTAGTATACTGTACAGTAGTGTAATACAAGACTCTCCGGCGCAAGGCTCCGGGCGAACTTTAATAACTATGCGCTGTCATAAATTTACATATATATATATTTATTCGCACAAACGTGTAGTGGTAGAGTTTTCGACAGAGGGAGGCTTGGCTAGCACCATTTCCATAAATTATCATAAACTCGGTGTTTAGCGTTAATATTGTTCTTGATTTCATTGCGCTGGGGCGAGAGGCTGTACGGCGTACACGTTATATTATATCGTTGTATATTCGTACTATATAATATAGCAGTATACGAACGCAATCGTATATTGTTCTATGATGCGACTATATAGAGCTGTGTAGTTTGTATCATTAGTCGGTTGCCCAAAAACCTAACACAAAATCATCACTTTTCAACGTCAGCAAACTATTTTAATTTGTTTTGTACTCAACTGCAGTAGATATAGTTACAACGATATCTCTGCACACCTATCCGATTTCCCAAACGACGCACACACGTCAACGCTAACTCTTATTACAAAACTTATACACGTGATTTGTTTATCATAACAGTTCTTAACTCTTGTGCGTTCGCTATCGCGGTTTAACATTCGGACTTTTTTCGAATCGGCATTTTACCTTTTTCTATCAATGTGACCCTGAAACATCAAATTATCGATTAGAACATTAGTAAAGTTAAAGCCCTTGTTGCTATAGTCCACAGAAAAAATATTGAAATTACGCCACTATCGTAATTGATCATTGGTTATCAATACCGCATCATAATAATTTATTAATAATTTATTTTTTATTTAATTTGAAAATTACAGCTGAAAGGACTATGAGATTAAGATAAGAAAGTAATTTGTCAAGTTGTGTACGTTGTAAGAACTGTACAGTTACCAACCTTAAAATTTTCGAATCGCACATGAAAACAGTTGACATGTCAAATACGCAGCGAGTCAAGACGATAAGTATGTGTTAGATGTTTATACTGTTTAATTTCGCGGAAAAAAGCTTAGGTAAGTATAGGTATTTCATTGAATTCGTCATAACTCATAAACAACCACTTTCCGGCTAAAAATGAGAAAAATATTTCTGAAAATTAAAACACGAGTACTATTACTATATACGGTGTATTATAGTCAGGTGCAGTAAAAATTAGTCGTTATTTAATACAATCCTAAGAGTTATAACAATATGATTTACCGGTCCCATCAAGGTTTGATTTTTTTTTTATTTTACCTAATCGATTACTGTAAAAATTAACCGAATGTAATTGTATACCTCAATAAACTTGAACCTAAATCAAAATTTGATAAATCATATTTGTACGACTTATGTTTTTATTTCTTGACAAGTGTTTAAACAGTGTGCGATTTTATATCAAGTGAACAAAACAAGTAAAAGTATACAATAATTAACATCAAGAATTATTCTCGATAATAATTATTAATTATTATAAATAAAAACATTATATAGTTCTGTATACTTAAAACGTTATTCTTCGCCGAGTAAAAAACAGTTACAACGTTAACACGTTAATTAAATGAAATTAACACGCACGTATCTTGCATTATTGTAATAAAGAAATGTTTAATTATAATATTGTAATAAAAATATGATTCCCAAGCGAAAACATTGTAGTCGTGTATATTTTTTGTTATTAAATAATTATATTTCACGTTGCTTACAAATGTTATTTTTACATTAACAATTTACATATTATACGAACATTATCATAGTAATTATACATTGCAGCTTTTAGTAAATAAAATTTGTGAATTTAACCAGAACACCTGTGTAGTCTGTAACTCTTGTACATTTTACGTAATACTCAAAAACAAAAATAGTTTACCAACCATAAAAAAAAAAAAAAAAAACTTTAAACTGAGAGATTCAGTGGAAAATCAATTTTAAGATTTTCAGGAGTCAAATAATTATTTAATTGATGATTTAGGTGTGTACACGAAAAGCTATAATAAATCTATCAAAATAAACAAAAACACGAATTAGTTGAATTTTCATCAGTATCTTATTGATATTAGTACTTATGTCATAGTTATCCAATTTCACTGCACCTTGCTGGATAAAGCTGGATATCGTACACAATATGGTGTGTTTGAAAATCGTTGAAAAGACAGTGCAGTAGTCCAGACTTAGATTACACTGTATAGTAACCGCAAACTTCTTGCAGGGACCAGTCTTTTTTTTTGGACGAATCGCGGAGGGCCAACCGACAAATAACGTCGCAGCTTATCCGTCAACGGTTTCAGTTTCTCAAACTTTTTTGATTCCTGTTGCAGTCGCAACCAGTTTTATCTGCAGCAATTCAATGCAATAATTATTGCATGTGCGTTGAAAACAGCGCATCGCGTACAGATAAATAATAAAATAATATTTTTTCCGTTTCCGACCAATCAAATATGTAAAATCACACATAATCACACCTTCAAATATTATTATTTCATACTTCAATCATTGTCCATTTCGATACGATCGCTTTGCAGGCGACCATCCTTGTACTCTATTTAAAAAAATTAATGTAATCCCTCGTGGTCGCGTTTGATAACGTTAAATATCACGTGTAATTTAAATAAAATAATAATATAGATATTACAATATTCCGTAGTGAGTGTGGAGGATTATCTAGACGAATAAAATATCGTTAAAAACAAGTCAAATAATGGTTATCCGTTGAAGTATCTAATTTTAATTAAACACGAAGCAGATCCGCCGTAGTTCCGTCATTGCATTCGGCGTTGCACCTGTTACGGTTTTCCGTTCATCAACGGTAGCTGCAATAATATTTTGACGAGTTGGACGTCTTGTCTAATTTCTATACCCGTAAAATGATTAGGTTTGTGCGTACAAGAAACAATTATGATTATTGTTCAGTCAGTGGACAATTCCACTAATCATAACCATGATTTGGATTCCAATATTCGTTGTGTGTCAACACGATAATAATATTATAATGTCTGTGGTAACTGGTAGCTATAAATACGCAGAAAGTTATTTTTGTCGTTTATTTCCCGAGCTTGCAGATCGCGTCTACAGGCGATCGGTACGAGAAACAAGAATATATTAGCTAATTACCACTGTAATTTACGACCATCGAATTGGTAATGACATAATGAAGTGTAAAACTAGTGAGCGTATAACTTCTCAACGTTGTTGATTTGGTAGTCGGTTGTCACGGATTATGAATACGAAGGTTAAAAGAGATAATTTTATTGTGTAGTGGTATAATAACGATAATAATTATTATTATTATAATATACGTCTGGTTCGGGGCAGAACTGGTGACTGGTCCAAATGTCATGTCAGAGAAATTGCAAAACGCGTACGATTTAGGTACCTCGGTATTATTTTCGTGTACATTCATACGTAGGCATGACGTGTATACAGTTAGTTTAATAAATACGTATAAAACACAGTGCTATATAGAAGTGTGTGGGCCAGGATAAATGGCGTGAAAAAACTATTTTAATTTTTCACGAATAAAAATAAAAAAAGGCAAACAAATGTATACATAGTATATTTAAAATACGTTTAATATATTCTATTATACTTATTTAACAATGGTGTTAACTTCATTATTTCCCAATAGTATTTTACTGTAAATTACTAGAATGCAATGTTATATAAATAGCCGTTTGTATTCAAGACATACAATTAAACATTCTATCTAGACTTCTTTATAATGATAATATGTAAATAAAAATAAAAATGATTTCAATCAAACTGATCAAATTTCCAGTATTTTAATTTTTTTCATAAATCTCGTGCTGTTCTAAACATTTTACTGTTCTCATTAGACATAGGGATAAAATTACTTTTTTCGTGTCTAGAGTTTTGACGTTTCCTATCATGCGAGAACATTGAAGTTAGAGGTTGTTATAGAACATAATAATGTGTACGTCCACATACAACATACAACACTAAATACTATAATATATTAAACATTATAACATTATTTTATTTAGCAAATCTTACGTTTTAAATTTTATGTTTTTCGTGTTATTCATTAAGAATATTTTTGTTTGGACAAAAACTTAACGTCACGAGTTAGTCCACTGCAGGGTTTCGAATCAAACGAGGTTCAACTTTGTTCAAACTGTCTTCATTTCGTACAATAAATAAAATAACAATATAACATTTAGTTAATTGGATTAAGTAGTATATTTGAATAATTTACCATTGTTGGTTTTGCATAATAATTAAGACTACTAAAAACTGGCTGAATCTAATTGTTGGTAATTTACACCGAATCACGTCCCGAAACACTACACACATATTTTCACTAAAGGCGCCCGCCTTTTTCTTGAGAACAAGTAACTAGTAAGCCAATTGATCCAACAATAATTGAATTGTGATTTTCGGGAAATTTAAATTCGGGGTTTGAGAGATTTTATTAATATAGGTACACGTAGGTTACCTTTTTTACAGCGACCTCGTCTCATAGATACGCGTACGCCTAGTCGTCGCCTAGACCGAATTTAACACGGTAATAATATGATACGGATGTCGGCGTAATGAATTGACGCGATATTTTTGCGGCCGTTTAATAACCACAACGTCTGCGGGATCGATCGATATTCGATCGTCTGCGGTGTTACATACCCAATACGCCTATTATGTGCATGCACACCTATAGTTAAAATAGTATCGGTCAATGCGGTCATTGTTTCACACAATTTTTTTCCCCCGATCACCGCGAAACGTTTCTATTTCCATATTACATAGTACCTAAATAATATATTATATCATATTTTATAAATAGGCGAACGAGGACGTTGGCGTGAAGACGAGAGCGTGTGAGGTATATCCGAAACGCACACCACACACACACACACACACACGCACAAACACGCACACTCGCACCAGTATACTTACTGTAAAGGTACGTACACGTACCTAACAACGTGTGTATTATAATGTATAATATTATAATATAGTGTGTTTTTCTTGCACCGGCGTACTTATACACACACACACACACACACATATATATTATATTTTTTTTATATATTATATTGTATACACTTCACTGTGCAACACCACACTCAGAAACCATATTAATATAATTAACCGGGCGCGCACGTGAATAAAATTATAACGTTCGGAAGCGGACGGAGACACACGCGCGTCCGTGTACATCCTATTCTCGTAACGTCTTATATGCGTGCACGCCGCGGTGCGTGCGTGTTTAAATTTTGTACAATTACTGTGTGTCGCGTATGACCGGGTACGAGGCAATTTATTATTATTTGTTGTATTGTTATACAATAAAAAATTGTGTTGCCCGTCTTCGTGTTCGGGTCCCGCAGCGCCCGCGTGTGTGGATGCGCAAAAGGTATACCGCGGGCCGGCCATACACTGCAAGTCTACAACTTATAAGCCGCCACAATATACACCTAATGTGTGTACATAATAATAAATAATATGCATAATGTAAATGTACGGAGACGTACACCTACGTAGAGATCAAAACTATATACAATGACAATGACGGTATATGCGTATTGTATTATTATGTGCGCCGCGCGGTGTTGGGGGTTACCGTCGTGACGCCGAAAACGTTTTCGTGTCCACGCGGAAGCGCTCTTCTCGTCATCGCCCGTAATTGGCGATAACATAATCGTATTATAAATATAAAAAAAAAAAAAAAAATAGAGGAACGCTCGTTGTCGACCATCAATCAACCGTTTCGAATGGTACGCGGGCACTATATATTTATTATGTATATCGCTGTTATTGTTATCATCGTCAAAACCTTAGGTATAGCTGGTATAAAAAAGCGACTGTTTTGAGCATTACAATACGCGTGTAATAATAATATATTTATCCGTCGTACGCCTTTTATATATGCATATACATTATTACATCCGCGACGACGATGAGTTCACCGGCACTTTATGATTATTATATTATAATATTATCATACTATATAGAAGGTACAGCCGTCGCAGAGAATATTAAACGCGAATCCGATGATTATTCGGTTTTTCTTATTCTCTTCGTCGCCACCGTTCGTCTTTTCCACCCCTCCCCCGGGGACCGTCATCCGCTTGGACCGCGGACGTTAAAGTCATCACTTCGTGTGGACGATCGATTCAAATTGATAGGTTGTCACGACACAACACAATATATTATATAGTGGTACCTTCCGTCTCGTAAGCCTTGTATATATATATATATATACAATGTATATATGTACCTGTACGTTTTAATGAATAGATCCGGTCGAGTAGATCGGTTGACTCGTTAAGTTTTCAATCTCGACACGACCGTAACTATACGTACCTATATACAGGTGGTTCTTTGACAAGCGATATTACCTATATTATGCGTTAGAGGGCGTGCACGTTTGTAAGAGTGTGTGTGTATAGGTATTGGAGTGTAATTACGAGTCGAAAAACTTCGAATGAATATCAAAACGATTTTTATTTTACTACCTACATAACACGTATCATGTGCGTATACGATAACACGCGTTCATCGGTCAACACTAGTGTAGATAGAATTCGTTTTGTAAAAACGACTGTGTAAAGATTATGAATGTGATTATTTTATGATGATACCGGGTGATAACCATTTAAACGTAACACGCTCGTTATTTTAAAAATAATTATCGTTTTTAAAAATACTTAATTTTGAGTCATTACGAAACTAAATTTAAAAATAAATATGTTTTTATTATTTAATAGTTTTTGAGTTTTATACTTTTTTTTGATATCATTATACAAATTTACACGCCGAATTTAATTATCATATTCCAATAAGCAAGATATTTTTCAGAGTTTTACAATGCATAAAAATCGAATTCTAAACAAGTAGTTAGTTAGTTATAAGTCACTTATAACAAATAACTTATAAGTATTTAATGATTAAATAAGTATAATGTAGTAAATTAACATCATACTATTTCACTTTATACATCTAAACTAATTGCTATTATACGATGAGTATTCGTTTAAACAATATTAAAAACCTTAAAAATTAAAACAAAAAAAAAATTTAAAAATATAATTTTTTTTAAACATTTTGTTTGTATATAAAATGACTTCAAATTGAATAAAACAAATGTTTTCAAAGCGTTGTTAGATTCAAAATAATGAGTGTCTTACACCAAAAGAATCACCCGGTATATATTATATTATATTGCCTACATGAAAACACGAAGCGCATATCCTACTCCGATTATTCACATTCGTTTTAGGAATATATATTATATTATACATTTTTTAACGACTCAATTGGTCCATTCAACAAACACACAATGCATTCATAAAATGTGTATACTAAGTAATTCTTTTATCGAATAATACTTCTTATTTAAAAATCTATGAATGTTTTTGTAAATATTTTTCTTAAATAATTTACAGTTAAAATAAAACAACACATTTTTTTTTAAATAAAATATAATTTTTAATATTTTTATTATTTTATTTTGGATGACGACATAAGTTTTTAAGTTAATTTTCCTGAGCAAAATATTTTTCTGATTATTTTGATAAAAATAAACATCAAAGTTTGATAGAGTAGATTTTAAGTTAAAAGTATTTAAAGTTTTGGTGAGCGGAGTAGTATATGGAGATATCCCGCAAAATATTGGTCTACTATTCCGCTTGTCTAAATTTTGATTTTTATGTATTAGAAAAATATTCTTCTTTAGAAAATGAAATTTAAAATATACAACGTCCAAAAAAAAAAAAACTTAAAAACGCAATGATAAAAAAATATTCAAAATGTCATTTTTTTTTTTAAGTGTAGTTTTATTATAACTGTAAATTATGTAAAGAAAAAAAAACATTTTCTAAAACGTTCATAGATTTTTAAATAATGAGTGTTTTTCGATAAAATATAAAATCATTCTATACCTATACATGACTATATATAATAACTTATTATTAATAAGTAAACACTGGCGTATTTAAAACACTATGTACCTATGTAAGCCGTTAAATTTTATTTTTTTTACACATTTACACCGAAAATTTACTCCTCTTAAGATCGAAGGTTAAAGTTTTATAAAAATATAAAACTACCCTACACTGTAAATGTTGTACTATTAATAACAGTTTAATATAATATACTCGCAATAGATGTAACATTTGAACGCGCCATTATATTATGTAGGGCAGCAATAATTGTTTTATTTGATTCACTAATTGTGCGATAGTCTTCAATTGAAGAATAATCTATTTGCGCGAATGCATTCTATTGTAGACAGATTGAGAAGAAAAATGATGATCGAGTATGTTATATAGGTATATCGGTACCGTGGGAATAAATTATTACTGCGTTATTGTATTCATTGTATATAAGTGCGTTATAAATCGCGTGTGTGTCACTCTTTGGAATGTCATCATCAATATGAAATACGGTAATTAGCTGCTACTCCGTCTGTTTAAAAGTCGGTTCAAGGCGCGTTTTTACCCGACTGCGTTAGTTTCACTTAGTTAAGAGCTTGTTAACACGAAACACGTTATTCACGGTGTCACTTTAATGTTGCATGATAATAGCGAATACCTCGTAAATTAGACATTTGATTGTAACGCGATGCATCAACATTTCATACGCTGACTCGTAAACATTAAACTTTGGGCAACTTTCAAAGTCTAGAATGATTTTAAATATTTCACCAACCAGCGTGTTTAAACATGTACATATTCAAAACAGTACTAATGGAGACCAAGACTGAATAACTTAATAATAACTCGCAAGTATGTATCAATCATATTTTATTCATATAATTAGATCCTTTGCGATTCAAATCTATGTATTGTGTATGTGTATAAGTATTTACCTACCTTACATGCCGCACAACAAATTTATGGTAAATATAGATTTTTTACACATTTACAAGCATATTTACAGCATGGTCAACATTATGAATAACACACACACACACACACACATACATACACATATATATAGGTATACGTTTTTGTCAATTTGTTAATACAAATTAATTGTATAATATGATTTATATTAATATATACCTTTACCCATAGGTAAATTAATTAAAAGCCCGAAAAAAAAAAAATAATAACTTAGTTCGATGTTATTGTAAACTCTCAGAGATATTATATTGTATCTATAATATATCAACGATTCACTTAAATACCTAAGAGGATGATTATTTTGTATCCACATTCCGCAAAAAACGTAAACCAAAAGTATGATTGAAAGTAAATACAAAATATACAAGTATAACTAATAATTGAATCAATAATCAATTATATGTACTGTATTGCTACATATATTTTTTTATATAATTGTACATTTTTTTTCAATTTTATTTCCGTTATTTAAATTGTTAATATTTTGGCTACAAAAACATAACACAATACCCACACATGTATATATATATATATTCAAAATTTATAATTATGTGATATTTTCTCATTAAGTTTAAGTATGCGAGGAGAAAATATCTAAGTTGTTAATTGTTTAAGGTCGTTTTAACACAAAATTCAAGAAATACTAAAAAAAAAAACTAATTATAAAATATCGTTTGTATTTTTTAGCGCGATTATAATAATTAATTATAATATACATACAATATTTTTGTGTTTATATTATAATATGCTAAATTCATAAGTATACATATAGGTACCTACGTCAAATTTAATAAACTTTGGAAGATTAGGAAATAATAGATTTCAATACTGCCGTAGAGACTACTAATTTTTGGTTCGTTGGTCAAGAGTACTTTTTTTCTCTTTCATAAAATATTAAATTATGTTTTAATTACTGCAAAAAACACGATGTTCATGACAAATTTACACGGTTCTAATTAAGAACAAACGCGGATAAAATGCAGTAAAAATAAGAACAACAACACCTCGTTGTTTTATTAATTGCTTATTAGAATAATGCTTTAATAAAATATTTTACTCGTACATTGTACTTATATTATAAATTATAATATTGTTTCATTTATTTCGTAAATACTGGTTTTGCGAATATTTTTACACATCCTGCAATTGGTCTATATAATTTATGGTTGGTATTTAAACATAAGTGTAAAAAGTAGGCATTTTAATTTACATTAATTATAATTCGTTTAAATATGAATACGGTTTTAACCATAACGGATTAAGAAATAAGACCATTTGGATGATAAGGTAAAATGTACTATATTTAAATATGTATTGCTTATATAAGTAATTATTAACACATATAAGACATAATATATAATACATACTTATAGAAACATATTATAATGTATACCAAAATTATTTTTTCGGAGGATTAACTCGTTAATTAGTAGATTTTACAGGATATTTAAATACGAGTACTTAAATTTATACATTGTACGTAAGCAAAAGTTATACGTAATATAAAAAATGTAGATAAGCTTTCAAGTACAGCGCGTAGTTAGGTTACCTAACCGAGTAAAACGGACAACCTAACTGTTGTGAAACGCTTTCTATATAGGCTCTCCAACAATAACATGATTTTTTTTTTTAACCACTGAAACGGATTCAATCAATTTTTACATCAATTTATAGATATATAAATAGGTATATAGGTATAGGTATATTGTGTCATATACATATATCTTAACATGTTTATTACTAAAGATATACCGATTTAAAATTTTCAATTAACACAATTAGCCTGGTAAAAAAATTCCCAACGAGTAGTGATGTTTGCATGAGTCAAGAACCAAAATTTGAAATGCGAAACTCTACTTAGGAGCTGGTGGTAAATTGTTTTTAATCGTTGTTTATTCTTTATAATTTAATACAGTTCAAAAAGTATTGATGAAATAGTCGTCAGTTTGAGATTAAATACAGCCGAAATAATAAAATACACCGACAGTGCTAAAATTGAGGGTCGATTTTAAATAATGAACAAATTCTAAAAAGTGAGTTACAAATAGTAATAAATTAATTACAAAACATCAATGTTAATCCGTAGTCAATAATCAATTAATTCGGGATAAACTCCGCGCATCCATAAAATATAGATAATAAACTAATAAACATCAACTATGCCAAACCGTTTAAGTATTAAAATCAAAGACGGTAAATTTAAGATTAGTAACAATAAACTAATAACATCGTGTATCTGCAGTACAAATATTTTTAGGATAATTTTTGTAATTATGAGAGGAAAATGTATCTGTAGCAATAACTATATCTGCTTCATAATTAATTTTTCGAGCCGTTTTATCGCCACACGGTCATTAAACTCAGCTATGTATAATGAATAATAATAAACCGCCATTACCTATATAGGTATAATAGCTTATATATTATTTTTGAATTAATAAACCTATTATGTTGTATAGATACGTCCAACTCGTATTTATCTATGTAAAAGGCATGTGCCCAAACAAAAGTTAGTGGAAAATGGTTTGAAAAATCACAGTACTCGTGAATTCGCAGGATTTGACAATGATTATTATTTATTTCACAAGAATCCATATAATTAATATGTTCTATATTATTTATAAGTATTTTAAAATCTAAAATTGTCTGATCTCATTTTGAAACGGATAATATTCATTTTTCTCTACAAATATGTAATTATTTATTTTAAATTCTGAGTGATGAATGTGTATTGATTTATGATTTATGTGTTCACGTATTATTGTAAAAAAATGTTTTGATCTTAAACTTTGAGGGCGATTTTTGGTAGAAAATTAGTTCTAGTAGATATTTTTAAGGAGTTAAAATTGAAAATTCCCAGTACTTTTCTTAATAATTAGAAAAAATAAATAATACATTTTTGAAGAATTCTCAGTTTTCAGCAACATACATTTTCTTGTTTTGTTATAACATTTAATTGAAAAATAATATTTTAAATTTGCATCAAATATATTTTATAATAGATTTTTTTATACGTGATGTACCTAATTTCTAAATTTTTTTGAATTACTTATAAAATTTTCGAATTTTTGTTCATAAATGTTCCTTCGATGGTTTTATGAAAATATCAAAAACATATCCATATCATAGTGTTGTACACAAGTACTTATAATTTTAATCAAATGTTTTTTTATTAAAAAAAAATTAATGGTAGTCAATTTAATGAAAAATATAGTGTAATATATTTGTGGCGCGTTAAATATACGTATACGCGGGTCTGCGTAACACGTTTATATTACGTTTAGGTACCTATATTTTAAATCTTTAAAACATTAAATGTCTTCAGAATAGTTTGATGTATACAATATTCACGGTATGCAATTCTATATTATAGGTAAGCATATATTTTTTATAATTATGATTATATTTTTAATACACTAGGCAAATGCATATCAGTTTAAGTATATATAGTATGTAATAATATGTTGGGTTTATCATTATTATAAATTTATTGTATTCACGTGTCATTACTCATTATCAAAAATATCCGATTACCGATTGCGTACAGCGAAGGACGGCGAGAGCATTATATTGAAACTTGTTACCAGTGTTATCGCGTCGCGCAAGACCCTTTGTGCAACGCTAAAACTATCATGGTTCATAATACACACACGCAGGATTTACAGATTTAGGTGGGTAGGGGGGGGGGGCTAGTACGCGAGCGGAATAATGATTTCGGATAACCGTGGTATCACATCATAATATAACCGATAACGCGTGTTCGTTATTATACCTGTATACATCGCTGTGGCGTGTACGTGCGCAGTTATGGATAAAGAACAAAAACAACAATAATAATAAAAAAACGAAATGAATCGAATACATACTGTATTATAATATAAAAATAATACATCGTTCGCGATTCCTCGTGTGTATCCGACCATACTTCATAAGTCATAACATAAATACTATATCAATATTACAATGTCCACGATGTATAAGTGTGTGTGTGTGTGTATACTTACAACTGCAGCGTACGTCGAACATACGACGACCAAGCAGGTCGTGTCCGTCTTACGGACGTCTCCATCCGATCGCGGTTGTGCGTTTGTATAATAACGTACATAATATATAAACATATTATACATATAGTATAACATTATATATCGTAAAACATATAATAATATTCCGTACGGAGCCGGTCATCGCGTAGTCGTCGTCGTTCAGTCGTCGTCGTCGTCGTCGTTGTCATCGATGTACGTCTAAATTCAGGCCATCGTACCCTTTCCGCTGAAGAGAACAATGGGCCAACGGCGGTTTACTATACTATACATTTATATATATATATAGACACACACGCTTGTGTTCGGTTGCCCGTACGGTTGCCGTGCCCACCCACCGACTGTCAACTAATGAAGACATAATTTCTACTTCTTATATACGTATATTATTATTATTATTATTATTATACGACGTTGTCCTTTGTGCCCCGACAGAGATCCCACGCGTGCGCCAGATATCCGACGTCCGATCGACGATAGGTATATAATGCCATATATATATTATACGTAAGTATAGCATATCGTCATGTTTATATATATATATATGAGTGTGTGTCTGAGAGTTATCGTGATGCGGTGGTGCGGGAGGAGCGGAACACATGCTCGTCGCGAGCTGACGATCCGCCGCCGAGGACATGACTGATGGGACCCGGTTCCGAGTACTGGGAATCCGATCGGACGGGAAAGAAAGGAAAAAAAAAGTTACATCGATATGTACACTGTCGTCTGCGTTTGTTTTTTTTTTTTTACTTTGCGAATCTCGGCTGACGTAGTTGAGATGATGGCAAAAAAACGGCACGCTACACCGCAACATGCGCGCGGGAACCGCGACCGTTTCACTCGTATACAATATTATTATATATGTATTGTATAGAGATAATTAAACTGTTTCGATTGATGTATGACGCAACGGTTGTATACGTATTATTATTACGGTTCAGTATAAATTATATTACACAGTAAACGTTAACGATTTAGACACTTTATGTATACCTATGTGATGTGTAATAATAATATCAATAATATCATATCCTCGTCGCTCGTCCTTTAATCAAAATCCAAAATGCTCCGTCATGATAATATATAATTTATTAAATGCGAAAAAACCAACTGCAGAAGCCATGCGATTCAACGACGACGATCGCGCGACAATAGAGCGAAAATTCGCCGCAGGATTGCAGTAAAAATACGTAGGTACATAATAAGGATGTTTCGTCTGCAGCAGTGGATACGAAAAAGAACCTCAGTCGTTAAATGCCATACCTAGCGATTATTTTATCAAGAGCCACTCATTATTTTAAGAATTATTAAGATTTTGGAAAATATTTCTTATTCATATAATTTACTGTCGGAATGAAGCAATTTTTTTAATAATTTACTTATTTGAATAACGCGATATCTATTTTTAGTTACATAATATACATTATACATACTGAGGAAGAATATTTTTCAAAATATTTCAAAGTACCTACCTATAAAAATCGAAATTCAAACTAGCAGTTTATGAGTTATATTAGTATTTAAGTTTAGGTGAGCAGAATATAGTAAGTTAACATTTTGAGGGATATTTCCGTACCACCAAAAACTCTCACTTGAACTTTAAATACTTAAAACGCATAAATTATTTGTTTTCGATTTCGATAGGTATGTATCAAATTACTCCAAAAAATATTCTAAATCAGAATGTAAAATTAAAAATGTATAACATCGTTTTTCAAAAATAGTAAAATCTTAAAAATTATAACGATAAAAATATAGTTTTTTTTTTTTTTTTGATGTTGTTTTATTTCAATTGCAAATTATTTAAAAGAAGTATTTTTAAAAAATATCTTTCATTTTTTTTTTTTTTTTAATAATGAGTGGTTCGTGATAAAAGAATCACCTATTATAGTTGGTACACCAATAATGCACTAGTTGGATCACAGAAAACTAAACGAGGCAGTTCGCGGTGCATAATATAATCGCTCGGGTGTCCGCGTATGTTATGAATATGTAATTTCAGTTCAGTAAACATATATTATCAATCTCGAATCATGTAGGTATACGCGTTATGCATACAGTGACACAGTGTACGATATATTATTATGGTATAAATGCATAATAATAATATGGTCGTCGATAACAGCACAAGCGCGTGTTATATTATTATGTATAATGCATATTATATGTATATTGTATATATTTGTAAAATAATAAATCATATCAAATACCTAGGTGAAGCTCTTTGTCGTACACGGTCGTCCATGGATTCCTATATCAACGCGCCGTGCGATTCCCTCATTTTTGTGACAACCGATTTGTCAGATTTCGTCATCCTTTAATCGTTGTTTGAAATATCGATGATTTTCATCAGCATGATTATATTGCAATCGATTGGACGAATACGTGTTATATATTATAGTGATAGTACGATATAAGTGTGGACGGACGAGTATCGTTGACGATATAATATATACGCTGTACTGCAGTTCAAAAGCGAACTAGGTCAGAACTAACATTTCAACTACATATAAATCCTTATTTATAAATTTTAAAAACCAGAAAAGATATTTTGAGAACGTTCTAAAGGTATTTTACCATGACGTTCGCCGTGTTCATTTTGGTTTGTTATTTATTTTTTAGCCATATTAATTATACATTAGAACTGGTGAAAATTGGTGATTTATTTTGTTTTTTTTATTTCAATAAATCAAATACTCCTAAAATCAACGAATTTCTAGTCTCTTTCAGGTATAATAATATATTATTCTGATTACCTATCTATACGCGTAGTATATTAACACAATTTTTTTTGTAAATTTAAATGTACATTGTATTTATTATTATATTATATTATTTATATTAAATTGTAGCCGATAAACTACAAGACGGATGAAAACCGCCGAGCTTACGGTCTTCATGTGTGATTCAACCGTGGTATTTACGTGTTGATATTATATCGTTATATAGCTACACCTTGATAACCTGTAACTTGAGCGGTTGTAAGCGATGTATATTATATTATATATATATATATATTATATATATATGGCCGCAACAATATATTATTATGTTGTATACGGACTTCGAATCGTACTCAAGATAATTCGCGGCAACACATTTTGCACAATTTAATGTATTCACATGGCGGCGTGGGACGTGGAACGACGCTCGTTGAGGGGGTACAGGTTGCGGGGGTGGTTGTAATAACGCGCAATTCGGCTAGAGATTAGACCGCTTACAACGTACATAACGGCGCGACGGGTTGTGTTGTATATTATGCTGTTGATACTACTACTACTACTACTATTACTACTACTACCGCCACTGCTGCTACTACACTGAATTATATTATGTATATACGCTGTAAGTGAATTTTCTCATTTACGCCGAGGTTTAACAACGCCCCAACGGTTTATTCTCGACAGGGCGGCGATTTTTCATTCTTATCGCGACGTAAGTCGCTTTTGGTTTTTTTTTTTGCACCGAGAAAAATCTATAACAGAGTTTCGTTGTAAATTTTACAAATCTCTCTTTTTCCACACCTGCGGAATTACACTTGCCTCATACATATACACACCATGGCATGGCCGTATATATTTTATACACGGTGCGTCTTTATATTGTATGAAAACGGTTTAACAATGTAAATTTATTCTGCAGTGACGTGGTGACCATGATGGTTTTTAGGGGCGACTGCTCGATTTCTTTTTTTACTGGGTTGGTAGGTCCTCGATTTTGATCGCGTGTGGTCGTAATGCTTAAAAGCTATATTGTATTAAACGTGTGTTATATTATGCACATATTATACCTTTACGCGTTTTTTATAATTAACCTTAGAGTAAAATAATAATTATCAAGTAAGGATATCATGCTAATAATACATAGTAAAACGAATAGAAATTGAACGCGCGTGGATATAATTAATTTATTAAAATGTTTATATTAATTTATTAATTACACTTAAATATAGATGGTATTCTCAGCAATATTTTGACGAAATATCTAAAAATTTCACAGTATCGCTATAGTCTTGCGTTTTATGGCCTCGTCGGACTATATTATAGTCATCCATGGTTGAGTGCGCTCTGATGTGCTGCGACATCTGCGTATAATATACACATTACACTCTATGTACACACTACACAGTTATACAAAAACTATTTTCACAGTTTTGCAAACCCGCTAAATCGGAAAATGACGATTATTGTTCGCCCGACAGGGAGTACACTATTTTATTAGGTATACGTACAATACGTCTCATTTTTTTTTCCGAGCAAAACAAATTCGTATAACTCTATAAAGATTTAATATTCAGGTATATAAAACGGTAAGTGTATATAAAATGACGTTAAATTTAATCGTTTCGCCGGCAACACATTACATACACACCTAGTGTAGCTGCAGGATTGATCACTGTCCGCATAAACGTATTTCTCACATTCGCACGTCGTATTATTAATAATATAATAAGTAATAAAAAAATATCAACGTCCGGTCTCCATCACTATATTATACGCAATTAATAATATTGTTCGTCATAATAATATAATAGCGCATGTATATTCATAATTTTACTGTTAACTACTATATACGCATTTCCTTCGGCAGAAGGAAGGGGATCCATGCGAATCGTATATGGATAATCACTGTATAATGTATATATATATATATATTATTAAGTACATGAAATATATTTTATTTCAAACGCTCGCTGGAATTCATCGAGACGCGTGTACCTATATATACATAGGCACACGTACATAGTACGAGTATAATATAACGTTTTAATATCAAAATAAGATTGTTAGTCCGTGGAAATTGTTTTATGACCGCTTAAGAAACACGAGTACGCACTTCGCATGAATTACAGCTGAAGCGGCGGCGGTCGGCTGCTGCGGGCTACTATATACCTCAGGTACCTACCTACCTACCTACCTACCTATATACGTTTTATTTTTTATTTTCATGTACCTATACCTATAATATATAGGCAATCCGCGGCGCGGCGTACGGTCGCGATTCGATGTTGCATAGAAGGTATGCCGTTCAACACGCAAGTTACATAAAAAAATATAAAATGGGAATTTTTTTTTTTTTTTTAGTACGGCTATTAAATATTAGTCGGAGACGGTAAATTTATTGAGTGTATAATATATAATACACGATATATACGCATAAGACGTGCAGTCGCTGTAGCATAATAAACTTAGCAGCTAATTTGTTGCACGCTAATTCGTACAGGACGACAATGTGAAGTGCGCTCGGGTATTTATAATATTATACAAATACAACGCGTGAACTTATATCCCCCACTGGAGATTTACTCGCGGAGCGTTTTTCGACTAATAAACTGTACGGTTCGAAAATAAAATGTTTGAATGGAAAAAAAAAGATGTATACATTTACGCTCCACTGCCGCTCTATATCTGGTTATTGGGTTGCCGCGGTGTCGATACCGTCGGATCTCAATAAATGCGAACTTAAAACTAGAATGTATAATTTATTTATTATATTTTATGAATAAATACATCAGTTGCAACACTTGTCTTATGGCGTGGACAAACTATAATATAGTAATATATAGTTGTACAGAGTCCAAACGAATACCCATTTATTACCTATACACTCGTATAAACTGCGCGAAATTTCATCAACATTTTAATAAAAGATATTGGGACGGGCGAGGATTTATTTACAGATCATATTTTATATTTTTTAAATTCTTTCTACATTTAATTAGTACAATAAAAATAATTCAACATACGACTGAAGATAATGTTCTTTTAACTTTAAGTTCGTTGTATATATTTTACGATAGAAAATTTTACTTTAATATTAAAACTATATAACAACACTAAATTAGTTCTGCTGACAACTGGTTCGTACATTACCTTTTGTACTTTTGTAAGACGGAGACATAACATATGAGTGTGACCGCCCTTTTTACGTTTATAATGCTATTGCAGGATCCGTAGTAATTGATGATATACATTTTATAGATGATATATCTGATAGATTTTCAAATATAAAAAAAAAAAATGTAAATAAGTTTTGTTTTATAAATAAAAACGGAGTGTTGATCTTCTTTAACATCATTCCTACCTACATGGCCACATATCTGGATAATCTCTCAAGTTTATCCCTGCGTAAGGCTTATTATTTTCTGATGGTTAATAAGGTCTCTGTATTTGGCTTATAATTTATGTATCTATATATACATTTAACTTTCAATAATAAAAGAGGTTTTTAATTTAAAAAAAAAAAATGATAGATAATTATCACGGTTGCTTTATTAAAATTATGAAAAAAACGGCATTTTAGCTTAAAAAAAATGTCTTTTGACCCTAACATAGTTTTATTTTTTGTGTTATTTTCCTATAAAATAATATTATATATTATTTATTTAAATTTTAAGTATTTTTTTTTTTTCAAAAATAAGAACCATAAAAATGTTGCCGACAATGACACCGACACATATTAATAAATATACTTATAATATTATATCGTGTGTTTAAAGTTACACAAATATTTTTCCCTTCACATTTTTTGTTTAATTGTTTTACAAAGAATATAGATTCATGTTATGCTTCTGCAATAAAAAAATTATACAAGTGCAACAAAACTAAATTCTGATACTGTATGTATATGAAATAGACAAACTTTTTTTTGTTATATCTATACTTAGGTATTATTTATTTTTAATAAGATGATCGATTATTTATAAATTTATAGGTATAGGTACCTACTTAATTAACACAAAAAGTGTCTTTATAATTTAACTCGATATGTTATCGCGGGAAATTCACAACTCAGTATAATAATACAGCATGTAATCATAGTTGTATCAAATTTTATTTCGTTATCCCCTTGTTGTCAAAACAACAGCAACTTTTGTTTTCAAAAGGTATACCATTTACAGAGACCAAAGATAAATCGATATTTGGTATACGTATCGATTTGTCTTTGGTCTCTGTAAATAAACTGCAAAAGTTACTGACTATTTATGAGAATAACAAATAAAAATTTGATACAACCTAGACCCATGCTTATAGCTATACTGATTGTAATTCTGACCATATCGGATAATAGACGCACAATGTTAGTGAACCTATACTATAATTATAATACTAAACATACTAAAATATAGGCTCTAACAAAAAGTTCTCTATTTCTATACATGATATCAAGAAATTTACTAGTACTAATTTTATTGCAACATCAATCTATGATAACTATAGCTATTAAACAAAAATGAAAAATATTTAACACCTGATAACAATATAAATATATTATTAACTCAATCGTCATCATCATAACTACGTATAGTTCTTATTTTGAAAAATACCAAAATTCAATAATAATATATAATATTATTTAGAAAATAACTGGCATTTATATTAGGAGTCACTTTCAACTAAATACCATTTATAGCTTCATGTTATATTTTTAAGTAAACTCTTTGTCAACCGAAGAAGTTCATCTTTCTATATAAACTCACGAATAAATACAAGTATATCTTCTCGAAAATAATAAACGCAGAGATTACAACTTGGAAGATATAACCATGTAAATGAAAATGTTA
>NW_020271388.1:0-18485 GCF_002803265.2 Melanaphis sacchari | reverse complement strand
GGGGTTACGTATTTATTTACTGTTTACATATACATAATACCAGAATAGAATAATACCCAAGGCTACATTTTACTGTTCTTATATTAAGAATAAATAACAAGACGCGAGGGACAGCGATGTCATGGTAGATATCTTGGTAGTTAGGTTTAAGGTTATAATATCTAAAATACATTACTTCCAATTATTATCAACAGTGATAAACAGTATAATGACGTCATGGACAGTAAGGAATTTTTCCTGCTATGATCCATTCGTATTTATACAGCTGACGCAATTATTGTTTTAACCGTGTATTTGGATCTATATTTTACTATATCACTATCTAGAAATACTAGAATACTTTTGTCCAAAAATAATAACGGTCCAAATTTTACGCGGCCCACCGAGATTTTCTCGGTAGCTCGCCGGTTCAATTCGGGCCTGACTACAAGGAAAAAAAAGTATTGTCAAAAATGTTGTAGGTACAAAATATGCCTTAAATAGGTACATTTATTTTTAGATTTTTCATCTTCTTTTATCAGAAATAATTATAATATTACTAAAATTTATATTAGATACTTATAAAGTTATAACGGTATTATTGAATTAAATAAAACTATTTTAAAAATATGTTAAAATTATTGAATTTAATTGATTGTATTGAAGTAAAAGAGCATTTTGTGATTTATATTGAGAATTTTTTTTAGATTATTATATTGAGGTTTATTGAGGTAAAAGAGTATTTTGTGATTATATAGAGATTTTATTTGAGATTTTTGAAGATTATATTGAGATTTTTATTTTTGATGAGAAATAAATATTTAAATTAATGAATACGGGTTCCCAGGGATAGAACGCCAAAGTTATTATTAACGAGTTTGAGGTACTCGCTAAGGAAACGTTAGATAAGATAATTGATATTTTAGAAAACGATAATATATTAGATATTAATTTAGGTGATAGTAATAGTGAATTAATTAATGACGAAGAAATAAATAGGCTAATCGAAGAGGATATATTAGAATTAAATAAAATTAATAAACCAGTAGACGATATATTAAATAAAAGTTTAAGATTAATTAATTTAGACGAATTTGAAAATAACCCTACTACAAGTACATGTAAGATAGGATTAAGAAGTAATAAAAATATTATTCATACCGAGTATATACCAGCTAAGCCAACAATAAAATTTAAAAAACGAGAAGGGTAGCTGCTAAATTCGTTCCACTGTTGTTGACATTGGAAGAAAAGGAAAATCGTTTAACGATTTGTCAAGACCTTAAAATTCGATCTGCTGATATTAATTTCATAAAAAACATCATCACAGGTGATGAGACATGGGTTTTTGGGTACGATCCAGAAACAAAGTTAAAAACAAAATTTTCCCCTCGACTAAAAAAAGCTTGCCAAGTGAGATCGAATGTCAAGACAATAATGATTGTTTTTTTTGATATTGAAGAAAGTATTGTTTATTATGAATTTGTGCCCCATGGACAAACAGTCAATCTGGTATTCTATAAAGATGTATTAATACGTTTGCGAGAAAGAATCCGCAAAAAGTGCCCAGAAAAATGGCGAAGTGGAACCTGGTTTCTTCATCACGACAATGCGCCAGCACATTCATTGTTGTCAATTCGTGAATTTTTGGCTGAAAAAAAAATACCTGTGGTCCCGCACCCTTTCTATTCTCCTGATCTAGCCCCATGTGATTTTTTTTCTTTTCACGAGACTAAAATCTGCGTTTAAAGGACAACGATTTCAAGATGTAGAGGAAATTAAAGCGAATCGATAACAGAACTTAAAGCTATAACTTTAGAACAGTTCCAAAGGACTTTCAAAAAATGGCAAGATCGTTGGAACATCTGCATATTATCTGGAGGAGAGTATTTTGAAGGCGATATCTTTAAATGATATGTAACTTCATTTTTGTAATTATTAAAAAAAAAATCCTGGTACTTTTTGAACAGACTTCGTATATGGAAAAAATTTAATCGACCATAATAATAAAATACGCAACGTATTTGAACGGTTACAGAAACATAACTTAAAAATACAACCAGATAAATGTCAATTTTTAAAACAATAGTGTTTATATCTAGGACATATTATTAGTGAGCACGGAATAAAACCAGATCCGAATAAAGTTAAATCAGTATTAGAATTTCCAGTACCTACAAATGTAAAAGAAATTAAATCATTTTTGGGACTTATGGGTATTATCGGAAGCTTATAAAATCTTACAATCTTATAGCACAGCCAATAATAAATATATTAAAAAAGGGTGTTCAATTTAATTGGGAAACAAAATGTCAAGAAGCATTCGATAAATTAAAAACAATACTTTGTTTGAACCATTATTACGATATCCATATTTTACAAAACCGTTTATAGTTACTACAAATGCGAGCGGAAAAGCTTTAGGCGCTATATTATCACAGGGAGAAATACCATTAGATTTACCTATCGACAGCGTGCGCCGGTACCACTAGCGCTCTGGGTTAAACAGAACTTAAAAAACTTATTAAAAATTGTCGATAAACAAATTAGTATACTGAAAGCAACCGCGAATATATTTAAGGAAGCCACCCAAATGGAAATGCAAATTAATAGGTAAGGAATACTATGTGATAGATTAGAATCGACCGTGAATCAAACAGTAATGAATATAGAAATAGTCGAAGCTAGAAAAAATATAAACGAACAATTCAATATTTTAAATTTACTATTCCAACAAATAAGTTTCGAAACCGATACAATATGTGAAATAATTATAGCCGCTCAAGAGGGTATAGTCGTCATGGAATTATGACGACAATTAAAAGATATTTCTTTAAACATTCCAAAGGAACAAAGCTTATCATTTGATTTATATCAAGTATCATTGTACTAATTGAGTAAAAATATGTCAAAATTAAGTATCTTCTTATAATATAAAACGAGGAATAGTTGCTACACGGGCCGATAGGTTTAGTGTCCCGACTAATCGAAAAATTACAATTTTTTTCTTCCAGTCCTTATCCCATATCTCCCGCCGTCGTCGTTATCGTTATCTCCCACCGCCGTCGTTATCGGTTCGGTTATTGCTTATTAGTTTATTACTCATTATTATTGTTTTTATATACCGTTTTTTCCGCTTTTCGCCCGGTTTTCCGGCCTTTCGAAACCTCTTTCCGTCGCGTTCTCGACGCTTTATTCCGGAGCGAGTCTTTTTCGTCCCGTTCGCGGCCGTCGCGTCCGGTAAACGCGTTTTCCGGTCAGTCGTCGTATCGTCACTACTGTTTTTATTTTTACGATACGATAAATCGTTTATCCGTATCGAATACGCGTCCTTTTGTTTTCGGTGTCTCCACCCTCGGACGCAACAAAATTAAAAAATGTAAACGGATACGTCGGAAACACTCTAAACGACAATAAATATGCGATTTACGGTTTCGTGACACGCGAATCGTAAAAATTGTATCACTTTAACGACGTGTAATGTAGTATTCGTCTCATCTCTAAAACGGTTTAAGTGCTCGAAATTCGGTTACGGTTTTCAACTCATACGGTAGTCGATAGGTGTTAGGATAGGTTCCCCAACGTTAGGTAGGCAGATTTGAATCCCGTTCCGGCATAATATAACGAGCGTCTGGAGACAGCACCCTCGGAGCAGTTTTCCTTATCACAATACCATTATCACATAACCAACCAAGATACCGGTTACAATGTTTAATACCATTCCTTTGGTTAATACTTTATCAGTATAATTGATATTAAATTTAAATTATTATTTATTACCATAAGGCATAAGGGCATATTAACGTTTTTAGCAACTTTAACAAAATTGAAAATACCAATACATATTGATATTATATAATTATTTTGTCATTTTGTCATGATTATTAGTTACTACAAATTACAATACTTATTTCAATTTTGTATAATAATTCAACATTGTTTTACTAAACACTAAACTCACATTAATAAATATGGTAAGTCATTAAAAAAATATAAAAAATAATTATTCTTCACTGAAGTCTAAAATTAAAATTGTTTAAATTATTAAATTAGTAATCTTATTTTGTATAAGAGTGGTCAAAATCAGTATGAACGTAGAGAGTTTTGTTTTTTCCTTTCAAATCATCTATAATTTGATTTTTTATTGTTTGTGTAGGTTTATTTAATCTCTGTTCTTCTGGTGCTTTTATCCTTTGTTTTTTGGTTGAATAAAACCGCAACTGTTTTTTTGCGTTCTTATTAACAGGTTCTTGATTTTCTACATTTTTTATTAAATTATTTTCTCCTTCATATAATATGCTTAAACCGGTATCAATAGAAGCATTGATTTTCATTAGTTGTTGTGGACTTAATGTGCCTGCTTGTGACACAAACATGTGATAGAATTCTTGAAGTTTGTTACCAATGGATTCCTTGGATACAGAAGTCAGTTGTTGAGTGATTGGAATTTTCATACATACTTCATCAGTTATCATGGGATTACATACATCACTTGTTGAAATTACAACTTCATCGTCAACCATATTCATTTTTACAGCATGGATATGCTTGCACATATTATTCTTAATTGTGTAATCATAACAGGTACAAGAAAACAAATGAACACACACTTTACATGCAACACACATAATTTTACATGCACATGGTTCACGTTTCTTAACAAGATAATTTTGATCTAAAGTTTCAGATGTTACAGACCAAGTGATTTCAGATATTTGTTGAATTCCAGAAGAATTAATATGAGCAGCAGAACGATGACGACTATTAATAGCATTTACGTAGTGATTAACTTTTCCACCATTGCACAGTTTTATTAGTCGTTCAAAGTTTTTATCACGCAATGATTTTAGTAAATGCCATAGTAACACATCAAGGCGTTGATTTTTTTTTCCCTTTAAATATACATGTTTTAAAGTTTTATGGAAAGCTTCTAAAACCATATTTGTATTAAGTATTATTTGATGCCGATAGCAAGCTGCCCATAACTTTTTCCTATGTACATATGTTCGCTCAAAGTATGCTTTAAAATTATGCAATGTTGGCTCCTCTTCTAATTTATTAAGAAAAGAAGTTAAAAGTTCTTCAAACAGATTTTCATTTGGTTCTTCCAGTAATACACGAAGCGTTTTATAAATATAAGCTTTTATATTTTGAGAACCAGCGATTTTTTTTAAGTTCTTGCGCCAGTTATTGTCAACATGCCACTTACACAACAAATGATATTGAGGAGTAGGCGACATTGTGTTAACCCATGCATTCCAAAATGCTGGCGCATCATCACTCATAAATACATTTGGAGTTAGGCAACCAATTACCTCCCTAATTTTTGAAAAAAAACTTTCATATGTACTTCGTCAATTTTTGTGCTTATACAAAATGCAGCTGGGTATCCTTCTCCAAATTCATCAATTACTACAATTGTAGTTAAATTAAAATTGTATTGATTGGTGCCATGTGTAGAATCTATACACAATTTTCCATTACTAAATTTATGCAAAACAGCTTTTTGAGCTTCAGTAAGGATTATTAACATAAAATCGTTTAAGTCTAATGGATGATATTCTGTTCCTTGGGTTTTATAAAGAATAATTGGATTTGAAGAACTTTCGGCAAATTTTTTTACTTGAAGATCCACACTCAGAGCATCAATATCGTGTAATTTATACTTGTGAAGTAATCCAAACTTAGTGGAAATGTTGTAAACATCTTTCCTAGTTATGATGTTTTTTTTTCAATTGTATTATCAAAGTTGTCACGGATTTGATCAATAATGACATTAGAAGGCACTCCATTTTTAATTTTATCTGGTAATGTATAAGAAAAGTTATGAGTAAATAGTAGATATTACATTAAAATGTAATTAAAATGTTACAGTTACCAGCAATTGTTTCCTGAACAGAAGAAGGAATTGGGAGAAATTTTATATCATTCTGATGTCCATGATGTGTCTTACAATAAGTTACAACAACGTTATTATCGGTGACTACTGTTCGAATAAAAGAAGGACAGGATTGATCTAATAGTCCAATTAGAAAAATAAAGCATTTAATGTTTAAAGTTATCTATATAATCTGATCTATTATTAAGGATATAAATTGAATTATTTGTACCCCTCGTTATAATAACACATACCTATTTTGCACGATCCAGTAATTTTTAAGGCACGTTTCCCCATACTTTTACTATGAAATACTCCTGAACGATGACAATAGTACTTTCTTGTAGCTACAGTTTTAGTTTTATTAAATTTTATCCCTCTGTGTTGAACAAATTTAGTAGATGAGCATATTTCTTCCCTCTCTTTCCAATCATTAAATTCTACAATTAATTAACAAAAAATGTTTATATAATGTTATTACTTCATCATAAATATAATGTACATCATATATTTTACCTTGTAATGAAGCAAAATTATGAGAAGTTATTTCTAACTGAGGATTATTTTTCTCAATTCCAGTGAAGTGGGTAACTTTTATATGTCGAGCTAAATTATATTTTTTTTTAAATTGGATACTACAGTATGCACATTCAAAATACATAATTAAAAAAATATATCAAAAATCAATGTGCTAAAATATTTAAAAATTATCAAATTAAAAAACGATTTACTAAAATATTTAAGAACCAATATTATTCAGACATACAACAAAGTATTCATATAGAAAATGTTACATTTATAAATAAGAAAGTTTCCACAGGTAATAAAAAGTAATATAGATAACAGTTGTAAAGAGGTTTTACCTGTATTAATTAAATGCTGTGTGTAGGTATGTCAATACTGCAGACAATGCAGTACATAACTATTTTAGGTAATAATAGAAAAAATATAGGGAAACGTGCATTAAAAATTATTGGATAGTGTGAAATAGGTATTTAATATATTATATATAGGTATATAATTTAGATTATTTTTGACAATGTACATTATATTTATGATGAAGTAATAAACTAATAACATTATATATAAATATTTTGTTAATTAATTGTAGTATTTAATGATTGGAAAGAGAGGGAATAAATATGCTCATCTACTAAAATTCTTCAACACAGAGGGATAAAATTAAATTATGTATATAATTATGTATTTCATAGTAAAAATATCCCGCCTTATTAAATTAAATTTAATGTGTCCTGTTTTGCCATTGTATTGTAATTTGTAGTTACTAATAATCATAAATTAATTCTAATGTAGAATGATACTCATTATGCATGAATGAACATATAATGTTTTAGCAATTTTTGTATTTGGATAACCATAATTAATTTAAATGTACTTTTACCAAAAAATTTATAAAATATATCCCCCATTGAAATTTCCTGGGCACACCACTGTAAACAATACCCAATATTTTTAATTTAACTTTTGCCCCCAATAAAAAAAAATCATAATTGCAAACTCAATATTAATTAATTTATTATTATCATCAAATTCGTAAATATATATATTATTTATTATATTTATTGATTTATCTATCTATAATCTATATTCTATTCTAAAATACTTAAATAAAATAAATAATATAAATAATATATAAATTGTAAGACGTATGTAATGATTTCGCGACCATCATAAAACCCTCTGCGATCCTAATTAGTAATTTGGGTCGAGACCCGAGGTTGGGAATAATGGGAATCGCTGTGTGCCTGTGTTATGGTAATAATTTAAATAATTTAATATTTAAATTTAATATCAATTATACTGATAAAGTATTAACCAAAGGAATGTGTAGCGATCATAGAATGGTCGAGAATCTTCGTGGCTGGTAGGCAACACAAAATGCATATACGCACGAGGGTTCTCGAACATTCTATAAAAGAAGAAAACTCTAGAACACACCAGGGTCACTATATATATAGCGGTGCGACAACGCCGAACCCACCAATTATGCCTATACCGTGGTGCACGCAGTGTGACTAACGCAAACAGTGTATATATGTGTAAAATAAACTTTCATTTTTCATAAGTTAATAAATAGTGTTTTCATTACATTTTATTTAAATCATAAACACCAAAGTGGTGACCTCGACGAGCGAAAAATGGAAGACAAAAAAAAAGCAGGAGCCGACAAACGAAGTCAACATAATCGGCGTAAAACTACCACCATTTTGGAAATGCGATCCAGCTGCCTGGTTTAAAAGAGCTGAAGCTCAATTCCGACTAGCACATGTAAGTAAGTCTCAAACCAAATTCGACCATATTCTAACCATGCTTGACGAAGACATAATCGGAAAAGTAAGTGACATTTTAGACATAGATAATACCGAAAACGCTTATCAAAATTTAAAAGATAGGCTTATCAACACATACGGTAGGACTGAGGAAGACAAATTTCGCGAGTTAATTTCTGGAATTTCGTTAGGCGACGAAAAACCTTCATTAATGTTGTCAAAAATTAAATCATTAGCCGGCAACAATTAATTGTCCATCTCACATATTAAAACAAATGTGGTTACAACGCTTGCCTAATCAAGCCCAAATAGTATTAGCAGTAGCTCTAAAAACAGCTATAGTCGACGAACTAGCAGAAATGGCCGATCGGGTAGTAGATGTCTCACTAAATACAGTGAACCAAATACAAGAACAATACAAACCAAATAATATAGAAGACAAAATAGCTGACCTCCAACAACAAATCATGCAATTACAATTACAGCAAGGACGAACTTACTCAAGAAACAAACCGGGGAGTCACTCACGTTCAAAATCACGATCCCGTTTTAATGCAGATGGACCACTATGCTACTTCCATTATAAATTTCGTAGTAAAGCACAAAAATGTCTTAAACCATGTAAATGGACTTCACAAAAACCATCAGACAACACGGAAAACTAGAAACGCCCTCCGTGCCTGCAATTGAGACACGGAGGGGCTCTTGCTGTTTAGAAGTTATAGATCAAAAAACCAATCAAACATTTTTAATCGACAGCGGAGCTGAAGTTTCAATAGTGAAACCAAATAAAGCAGACAAGTCTAATATCTCAACTCGTGTACTCTATACGGCAAACAATCAAACTATATCAAACCTATGGAAACCGAACAATGATTTTAGATCTAGGACTTCGCAGACAATTTCGTTACACATTTATAATAGCAGATGTAACTCGTTGCATTCTAGGGGCAGATTTCCTAACACATTTCAACTTAGAAATCAATCTCAAACGCAAACAACTTCTTGAAGACGGCGTTACACATCTCACAACACCATTGGCTACCTCTCTCAAGACCAGTGTTGTGCACAGATAACTTTAAAATTATCTAGATAAGATAACAGATAATGCGTTACAAATTTATCTAGATGAGATAAATAGATAACACTTAAAATATTTATCTAGATAATAGATAAAAGATAATCACATTTATCTAGATAAAAAAAAAAGATAATTAATATTTAATAATTTAATATTGTAGATCCGAGAATAGTTATAATATTTTGGTTGGGCGTTTTTCTTCTTCTTCCCAAGTTAGGATTTCTGCGTCAAAAGTGTATTTCATAATGAAGAAAAAACTGAGAAAATAGTTAAAACTATTATTCTGTAACTAATCTGTTTTTTTTTAAATTAAGATTAAATGTAAATAAAATACTTTATTGTTCAAAATTGTGTTACAGAATTTTGTCTATAAAATATATTTAAATAGTTAAGAGTACATAATACAACAACAGAAGAACATCATAGAAAAACATCATTAAATACTTAATAAAAATTAAAACTATATTTATTTACTTTTTACATAAATATAAAATATGTTTTGTTATGTTTATGTAAGTAATTAAAATAAAATAATTTTAATAGTTATACCATAACTAAACATGTACAGCATTTAATTAATGTCAAAATAAATACAATTATACATTAAACTTGTTAGATTTTAAACACATTAATATCTCAAACGTCTTGTCACTCAAACGATTCCTTCTTGGAGTTAAAATTTGAATTCCATTGCTAAAGAGCCTTTCTACTTGTGCCGAAGATGGTAATGTAGTATTGTATTTTAAAAATATATGTTTTACTATTGGATAATGGTCTAGAATTATTAAATCTTTTCCATCTTTCTTTTTGGAATTTAAGTAAGATAATCCTTGTACACTAGCCAAGTTTTCACATCTATGCTGATTGGAACTTTCTAATGGTTGAGAATTGGAAATTGGTGTATAAAATTCATCGCCACTATCATTGTCTGTTGTAGAAGGTCCAGATTCAGTATTCATAATAGAACTAACTTCATTGCACTCTAACAGAAATAAATTTTTACAAACATCAGAGAACTGAGAAGGCACCCAACTGAGTTTAAATTTTGGAAGGGTCACCGATGACAATATATAGGGCTTACTTTTTGGATCATTTAAATCAAAAATAAAAGAGTATCGTTTTTCAAGACCTTTTATAATAGATAAAGACAATGGCTTGCAATAGGTCAAATGGCTTTGGTTTAATAGTATACGTCTAATTGCTATAATAGTCGGAGCAACATAACCAAGGTAACAGGATTTTTCACCTTGGAGTTTATCCAAAGCTGTAGTCAAAGGCTGCATAACTTTAATGTATTCCTCCAAAAAATTCCATTCCGTTGTTTTTAATTGACTCAGATTCAATTTTTCAAAGCACTCAATTATTTTTTCACGGCAAATCATAATTTTTTTAATCACATCATAAAATGAATTCCATCGAGTTATTACGGGTAATGGGAATTTACACTTACATATTATATTCAAAACTACATCCGATGCCATTGTACTCCTGCTTACTAAATTCCAAAAGGCTGTCAATTTACCAAAAGCAGATCTAGATATCATTTTGTATTGATTATTAGTAATTTTTGAAGTATCAATGGTAGCAACTAAATTGAGTGTGTGTGCAGAACATGTTATATGATTAGAAAGAATTATATCCAAATCATCATTGTCTTCAGAATATTCATTATAGTTGTTGGAAGCAATAGTTAAAATATCGGAAACATTTACTACTTCTACAATATCATCTAGTTCATTTTCAACATCATTTTGTAAAAATTCAGATTCTATTTCAAAATTGTGTTCAGTATTTTGGTCGAAAGCATCCATCAATATATTAATATTTTGAGCATCTAAAGTGACATTATTTTTTGAAACTGTTTCAGGCGGTGCAAATTGTTGTGCATAAACACGAAAGGCTTTACCAAAATTACTGGCATTGTCAGTAACTGTATGTGTTATTTTTGTGACATTAATTTTATAACTATTCATAACTTTAGAAATACATTTAGCAATGTTTGAATAATTATGGCTTCCTGCTATTCGTTGACATGCTAGAACATATGAACATCGATTGTATGATTTTTCTTCTATGTAATGCAATGTCATTCCTAAATAACTTTTATTTAATGAACTCCATATATCTGTAGTAATACATACATACATTTTCTCAGAAATTACATTTGTTAAGTCAGTTACATATCTTTTGTACTTGTTTGATAGCTGATTACAAATAGCTCTCCTATCAGGTACAAAATTGTCACCAGTCAGGCCAATAATAAGTGCTCGAAACGAAGGTTTTTCACATGTTGAAATCGGCTTCATCTCTTCTACAATATAGTTGAAAACCAATTCAATAACCTGAAAACATTTTATAATTTTTATTTGTGAAATAATAATAAACTAAAAAAATGATATAAAGTTGTAATTTTAAATTAAATGTAATAGAAAATTAATGACATATTATGTTTTTACATTTTGAATATATTAATTATAAATTTAATTTATTTTAGGTAATTATTAAAAAACAGGTAATAAATAAATATCTTCAATAAACTTATGAGATTTTGTAGGTAAGTACCTATAATAATTTAAAATTTTCTGAATACAAATTAAGTAAGGACATAAAAATGAACTTTTTAAATAATATAGTATACAGTATACATTATTTAAAAATTTTTTATTATTGTTCTTACTTTATATACTTTATAAACTATAATATTATTTGATACAGCAGAGTGGCAGGGTGCAGACTGTAGACGCCAGACGCTAATGCCCAATAGAATAATAGATACTCAGTAACTAGTGTGTGTATTTTAATTTACAATTTAACAGCTGGTTCTATTTTCTCCGTAATTTTGTATACGGATCAAATGTATTATCAATATAAACACAATTAAGTGGTTTGGTCCGTAGACGTAACGCATAAACTATTTTTAGCTAAAAATGTTTTTCCCGCAATGTTGACTACGGCACTACGCCGCATTTTATCAGGCCAATGTTCGTACTCACGTACACCACAGTCTATAGTCTGTTATTATCATAATATTTATTATTATTGATGTGTGCTAACGCCGTATTATCGTTGAAATCAGGAAAAAGGGAATTTTACAATAACAACACGGATTTAAGTTTATAAACACTATTTGATTTTATTTAATTAATTACGAATTTGCTTATATTAAAGAGGTTCTGTCTACATACTAATGGAGGTTCTGCTTCACTCGAGTCCGTACTCCGACTGCCGACACGGTCCCGTCCGTGGGAACCGTACGGGTTGTCGCACGATGAATTCGCTGACCAACGCACTTCCCACAGTCACGTAGGCCACTGCGTTAGCCAGCGAATACACATATCGCATACAGGGTGCTTAATATATACAGGGTACAACATACCCCCCGAGTTAAACGGAAGCAGTCCCTGCGACCTCGTAAATACAAATTACTTCCCCAAATCTTAAATAACATCTTAAAATAATAACATGTTTGCTTAATATTCTAAGTGCGCTAGTATACAATATCGCCACATGCGCCTTGCTTACTTAAATCTATTCTAAACTAAATGTTCTCTTGGTTACATGTTCAAATTACAAAAAAAAAGTTATAATAATATATTTAAATTTGAGTTTCCGCTACAACATCTCGTGGTTGGTACATGATGGGTTTTCTAGCGGTATATTTAACAAAACAGAATAAAGAACTCAAGAGAGTTATGAGAATGGTCAAGATAATAATCAGAGATATGATAAGATATAGGTTACTTTCTTTTGGAGTATAATTTTTATTTCTTTCCACTTTTATGAGTTCCTCGATTTCTTTTAAAGATTTAGAATGCCGTGATAAGTCTTCTAGACCAATGCCGTTCTGACTCTCTGAAAAATTACGTGATTCAAAGAGGTCCTGAGAAATATTTGTTACTAAAAGAGAACCTAGTCCTTCACTTTGTGTAGGATTATAAAGATTTTGACTGGAGTTCCTAACAATTGTTTGCGATGGAAAGAGAATAGTTTGTTTTGCATATAAAACACATTGTGGGTTTAATGTTAATTGCCCTGTCCCATTAAGGATGATGTTGTGCGGATCCTCATTATCACACTTAATAGCTACATTTTCACTTACTGATACGTACAACCATGTATTTGTTAATTCTAAGCGACTAAAAATAGAATTAGTAATTTTTACATACTGAACTTTACATACAGAAGAATTTTCCTTTAAACCTAAGAGAGAATTGACCCCACAGATTGTATTTGTCGAACTATACATGCACATGATCTGCGAGCAATAGAAAGAAGTGTCGATACGTTTACAATTTCCTAACTGCGATTCTGTTAAAGGGATAAAATATTCTCAATTTGAGCTAAGTGCTAAGGCAGAAGGTACAGATGTAAAAATAGCATATGTCTGACCCTGTTGTCGAACAGGAAATGGTATAAGCCTATAACCCTTGTAGGAATTAGAACTGATTAAAGGGATTTTTTGTATAAATATAAGCGTGTTGTTTGCGAGTAAAATGGAAACTTGTGTAACCTGAATGAATTTTGTGATACTAAACTTCTCTAACGGGAAAGGTAAATTTGAGCCAATGGGAAGAGTTAACTGAATTTCTCGTAATTGTTCCACATATTGTCGATGAATCATGAGGCTAGGATGAGCTTGTCCGTGAATTGCAGAGTTCACAATATGTAGGAGTTTCTGTATACCAAATGCTTGTTGGGTAAGCAGTAAGCTTATTCCTGTGACTTGCTCACTAAGCATTTCTCGAGCGTCTAGTTCTGATAGCGTTGAAAGCGACTTTCCCAGTTTTTCACTTAGATGTGTGACCAAGTCTCCCATATTCTTTCGTTCTTTAGAAATTATTGTCAAAGTTGAGTTTATATCGGTAACCGTGGCTCGTACAATTCTGGTCTGTGCTTCTAGAATGTTCAGGGTATCAGTTCTAGCATTACTCAATTCCGAGATTTTGGAGTTTAAGAATTCCGCATCCTCATCCGAACACACGCCGAATAAAACTTTGGAAATTCTGCCAACTGCATTGAAAAGACCTCTTCTTACTCTTGTTGGTTGGTAATTTGAGTCTAAAGATCCTAGAATTTCTCCCTTGACTTGTTCGATTTGGTGAAAAATCGATGTTGTACTGGATTTCATCCATTCGCAACTTGAAAGAACAGCTGTTGATTGGTGCACCCAAATATACTGATTACAAAATATTTCGAGTTGTTTATGGAAAGCGACGATATCGTTATGGTTAGTGTCTAAAGCGGAGATATTCAGGAAAGTTACAAGTTTGAATTCGTTGACCACTGGATGTACTGTGCCCATGGGTTGATACAGGATGCCTGACTCGGGTACGGAATCTATTGTGTATCCTGTTCTCCCAAATACTATATTGATCTGAATGAAGAATGTTGATCTGTAACATTATTTTTTTTTTTTGTTTTGTTTTTTTTTTTTTTTTTTTTTTTTTATATATATATTTACTATACTAATATTTACAACTATGAGTAGCTCACATTACTCTAAGAAAGGTTTAACAAGGTTTTTATGTACTTTTGCCTTCTTTTTACCCCTGAGGATGGTCACATTGTCGTTACAATTTAGTTCTAGGACTTCGTAAGGTCCAAGCCATTTGGCACTCAGTTTACCTTTTCTCGCTTTGTCTTGTAACATAACCCTATCTCCTACATGAATGTCAACGGAATGTGTGGTTTGGTCGTAGTCGAACTTAGTTTTCTGTTTCTTTTGAATTAAGCGTTCTCGAGCGATCTGATGGGATTCCCTTAACTTCTGTTTTAACTCTGTTCGGTAGTCATCATAATTATAACGGGCTTCTGGGGCTTTTGTCAGTGAATTAGGCACTAGCAAGGTCTTGCCATATAGTAACTCGTAAGGTTGTTTCCCCGTAGAGCTATGTACCGATGAGTTATACACGAACATAGCGTACGGAACGTACGAGTCCCAGTTTTGTTGGTTGACATCTACATAATGTCGAAGATATTCTCCTAGGGTTCTGTGGCTCCGTTCAAGTGCCCCGTTCGCCTGAGGATGGTAAGGTGACGTTGTGGAATGCTTTATGCCGATAAGCTTGCATGTTTCAGTGAAAACTCGACTAAGAAATTCGGTACCTTGATCACTTACAAGACTCTGAGGCATCCCATGAATACATACAAAAGAAGTCACAAAATGATAGGCTACCGTGTTGACTCTTTATTGGCCATGGGTGTTGCGATTGAGAACTTAGTTAGATCACATTGCATGGTTAGTATATATGCGTTACCATCAAGAGTTCGTGTTAATGGACCCACAACGTCTATAAATACTTTCTCAAATGGTTCCGACGCTGTGGTGCTAATTATCATGGGTTGTTTTGTGTTACGGTTAGAAATTTTATTTACTTGACATGAGGTGCATTTATTAATGAATTCGGTAACACCCTGTTTCAAACCTTCCCAATCATACTGACACTGAATTCGTTTTATTGTCTGTTGTATACCACGATGTCCTCCTAAGACTGTGACATGATGTTCATGGATTATAGCATGCTTGTCCAACTCGGAAGCGTTTTGCTGGGAGATTACTTGAATCAAAATGCCAGAATTTTGGAATATGTATTTTATCATTTGTAGTACGGCAGATTCATCCGGCTGATCTAAGCCACAACCAGTCCGAGGCATGGCAAGCTTTTTGATTTCGACCTCTCGACAGAATCTTCTTAGATTAAGTAAAGAATCATAGATATCTCGGAGAGTTGGTTTCTGCCAAAATGTTTCCTTTGTCACCAAATTCAAAATGTAACATGATCCCAACTTGAAATAAGCTACCTCTGTTTTCTTCGGGTGCTGTTGCTTTAGTTTCTCTATATGACCATATCTTCTTCGGAATTCCAGTGCTATTCCTCGGCTCAATTTAAAATCTCCTGATACACAATGAACTAAATGAAATTCTTCTGGTGTTTCAAAAATGTCTCCAAAGACTTCGTGTACATTTGAGTTCTTCACGTTTTGACTAGCTGGGTCCTCCATGTATTCTTCAAACGATTTCAGGGTTATACTTTTATCTTCCTGTGAAGTCTGAGATCTGGTCCTTATTATCTTCACGTCACCGATGCGGCTTAGGGCGTCCGCGTTAGTATTGGTGACTCCGGGTTTATATACTACTTCATATTTGTATTCAGCTAATTTCAATCTCCATCTCATCAGTCGAGATCCCGGATCTTTGACGTTGAATAACCACGTTAGTGGCTGGTGATCAGTGAAAATCTTAAACTCTCGTCCCAACAAATATGGACGGAAATGCTTGACTGCCCAGACTATGCTCAGTAACTCTTTTTCAGTAGTACTGTAGGCTTGTTCTGCTTTGTTGAGTGTTCTAGAAGCATAGGCGATTGGGAGATCTTGTCCTGGAATACCTTGGGATAATATGCTACCGATCGCGAATTGGCTTGCATCTGTGGTTAGAATGAACTCTTTTTCAAAGTTAGGGTATTGTAGAATTGGAGCGTTAATTAATTTTTCTTTTAACGTATCAAACGCGATTTGAGCTTCGATCGTCCATTCAAATGGTACATTTTTCTTTAAGAGTGAAGTAAGAGGTTTTGAAATTTGGCTATAGTCTTTGATAAATCGACGATAATACCCCGACAGACCCAGGAATTGCTTTACTTCCACCACGTTTTTAGGTGTTGGATGTTCCTTGACACATCGTATTTTTTCTGGATCAGGTTCGACACCCTTGTCAGTTATAAGATGTCCTAAATATATTACTTCTCTTCTAAGAAACTGACATTTTGATGTTTGTAGGCGAAGATTATGCTTATAGAGTCTAGAAAATACCTCCCTTAACTTTGATTCATGATCTCTTAAATCTGTTGCATAAATGATAATGTCGTCTAGATAAACAAAAGCTTTGACACCATTGATTCCGATTAAAACTGAATTCATCAGACGCTGAAAAGTACTGGGCGCTCCACTCAACCCAAATGGCATCTGTATAAACTCATAGTGTCCTTTGTCCGTCGAAAATGCAGTTTTCTGACGGTCTTCTTCCCGTATCGGCACCTGATGATATCCACTGGCCAGATCTAGTGTGGAATAATAATGAGAACGACCTAGCTGATCTAGAATTTCGTCTATTCGCGGTATTGGGAATGCATCTCCCACTGTAATTTGATTCAGGCGACGAAAGTCGACGCATACACGATACTGAGGTTTCCCTTGTGCATCAGGTTTTTTTTGGTACGACGATTAGTGGTGCATTCCATGGAGAATCAGAAGGCTGTATTATTTTGTTTTCTTCTAACTCTTCCGTTTGTTTAATAATTTCTTGTCTGTGGGCATACGGAAGCCTATAGGGACGTACATTAATAGGTGTAGCATTCTCTGGAGTCCGAATTTCATGATGTATGGTAGTTGTGGACGTAAGAGTGTCTCCACTTAAATGAAATATATTCGTAAACTCGCGGCATATCTTCCATAAGCTGTTGCATTCTTCGGGATTCAAGTGTTCTGTCTGTAATGTCTCCTTAATGCGTTTTAAACGATTTGTGTCCACCGGTTCCCTTTGAAAATGTGTAGCTACTAGCGTGGTGGATTCTTGGTACTCGCTACAAGAAACATCTTTTAGCTGAAGTGGTTGTAGTGTTATTGGATTCTCTGTGCAATTCACTACGACTGCCAACAGTTGTCTTTGTTTGACCGTAGACAGTACATTTCCCAAGCGTATGTTCTCTCCTCCGATAGTTTGGGAATGTATGACAAAAGTGCTGCCTTCCGCTGCTGTTGTACTAATTGCTATTATGGTTTCCATACGTTGTGCCACCTGGATTGGCTCTTCATTGGATTGCGTAATTTTCGAAGCTTGATAGTCAATAATAAGTCCGTTGTTAACCAGGAAAGGTTTGCCCAAAATTCCCTCATGAGGTACTGGAAAATCGTCCCGAACGACTTGGAAGTTCGTTGGCTCCACCTTTGTTCCAAATTGTACATCCAAAGTTACGGACCCAATAGTGTGCACTAGATACTCATTTATTCCCTTCAGTTGGTAAATCTGGGTTTCGTCGACAAATACCTCGTCAAGTAGGCTAGACAATTTTATCATGTTTAGATCACTTCCGGTGTCCAGTAGAAGGTGTGCACTACCCTGAACGCATTGTGGTATTTGTAAAGAGACATGATTCTCTACTAATTTCGCTTCGAAAAGGAGAACCCCTGCAGGTTGAGAGTGGCTGTCTTGATTTGTCCCACCGGGCGTCCGCCACTGGGGCCCGGTGTTAATTCG
>NW_020271387.1:9041-11560 GCF_002803265.2 Melanaphis sacchari | reverse complement strand
AAATTTAAAATACAGTTTCCAGAACTTGGTTCGACTACAACAAAATGTAATTTAGAAAGCCCACTAGAGCATGACTATCAAATACCAACATGGATACATCATTTATCTTATGGTGGTTTAATTGCACCTAGTCAAGATTTCAAAAATCAAGTTATTAGAATAGAAAGGCTGTTTAAAAAAATAACAAAAAATCAAATCCCTAAAAGGCTTGGAGTTGTAAAATATCTGACCAATAAAATTATCCGTCAAATGGAAATTGAGGAAAAATACAAACCTGTAATTCAAACATACATCAAACAAAGAGTTTTTATTAGAATGAGATACTTAAACCAACATTCAAACTTATTAATTAAAAAACGAAAAGCAAAAGCACAATTACAGAAAATGAAAAAACTTAAAAGGCTGATGACATAAAGCATAATATCGGTTGTTAAATTTTAATATTTTATTTTTATCAGAACTTTATACTTATTATTATGTACCTAACACTAATTTTAAATTTACTATTCTGTTACAATTTTTTTTTTATTATCGAGTCATTAACAAATATGTATTATGATAAATATTTTTCAATTATTATTTTTATTATTATTAAGTTTAACAAATTTAAATGTACCTTACTTTGACTGAATTTTTTATAATTTGTGGCTTAAAAATTATGTTAAACATCCTATCTTAAAATAATTTGTATTATTAGTAGGATTTTATAATTATAGTCTGTAAAAAATATCAATTAATATTCTTTTGTTATTTTATGCATTGTCATTATAAATTATTGAAATGTACCATACCATGACTGATTTTTTCTCATTTAATAAAATAAAAAATAAAATATTATTTTTAAGATAATGTTTTTATTATTTTATATTATATTACAAATTAAACGTATTAGGTATTCCTTTATAGTCACACACGGTACTTTTTAAACACTATTTGACTTAGTAAATATGGCTGATGTAATTTATTCTTTATAATAATATATTACACATATAATAACAAAATATCATTAAATATTATTAGGTATTGTAAAAAAAAAAAAGGCTATTATCATGTATAAAAATAGAAAATGCGTATAATATTATATTATATAGATGGCTTAAAATATATTCTAATGGTTAACTCGAAAAAAAAATTTCTAGAGAGAAATTGTGTAAATTGTACGACGAAATACATATAGAATATGGAGCCTCGGGCAGGCCGCCGCCGATGTTGTACGACAATGACGTCACTAGGTCGGGAATGGTACAGGGGGTTTGAGTTTGTTTACATGACTATGAGGCAACCTTTAGTATCTATAAACCTTGACTTTTATTAACATAGACTATTTTTCTGATATCAGATATGTGATATGTGATTTACGTGAATATGTGAATTGTGATATTTGGTTTTTTGAATATGTCCATAGACCATATTTAAAATATATTTTAGAAACATGTCGCCTCCCAGGAGCAAGGCGTGGATATGCTTCAGCAAAATAAATAATGTTACGGCCAAATGCAAATTGTGTAGCCAGGAAGTAAAGTATAGTGGGAACACGACTAATTTACAGAAACATCTACTAAAACATCCAAATGTTCCAAAAACAGCTGAAGAGCTTAGGAAACTTCAAAGTAATCAAACTACGTTATCTAGTAGTGTGCCTCAAAGGTAATGATAAGTTATGTTAATTTTATTTGGAAAATTATGATTATGCATTTTAAATAAATTTCAATAAAATGTTTTCTTGAAATCTTAGTGATCATCTCGCTCCGAGTATTTCATCATCGTATTTATCAATCAATATTCAGCCGCCAGTGCAATGTACTGAGACACAAATAGAAGAGGTAAAAATAATAGTAATTATTTTTTATAATATTGTGTTTTGTTTACCCTACCCAGTTGGTAGTTACTAGTAGTTAGTAGTTAGTAGTTATTAATTAGTAGTTACCCACTCTAGTTAGAGTGTTACGTGCCGCTGCATTATAGAGTATTCATGGATCATTATATAACTATATACATATGGATATTATGTATACAATCCCAATTAATTATGCAAAAATAAACTAAATAAATAACATATTATTTTATATTAAAATGTGTATGTTTAATCAATAGGAGGATGCAGATGATCCAGTTCCATTAATTAATATGTCAACACAATTGAGACAGCCAATTGTTGAAGCATTCAAAAGTGTTAGCGCCTATAAAGGTAAATATAATAAATTACATGATAAGACTTTCATATTACTATAATTGCAGGGTTCGCACAAACAGATTTTTTATTTAAAAAAATATAGTTATATTAATTTTTTTTGTTATTAACAAAATAATTTCTTTTTCAATTATTTTAAACATGACTAAACTAGGGAAACAAATATATTTCAAATTAATATTTGATATTTACACAAAATATAATTAATTTTGTTTCAGAGGGTGGTCAACTGTATTCAAAAACAACAATGGCTTTACTTTATTTTGTTTGCAAGGACCGAAGACCATTCAATATTGTTCAAGGTGCCGGTTTTAAACGCCTGATGAAG
>NW_020271387.1:0-4041 GCF_002803265.2 Melanaphis sacchari | reverse complement strand
GTACTACTTTTAATGACTAATGTTTTGGTTGTGTACCAGTGTTCTTTTTTTTTTTGCCATCCCTACAGGCTACAGTGATCAGTGATAATAAAATATTAATATTTATTATTTGCTCTTTATATCTTTTTTTTAATCAATATCTGTAATATCGATATTTTGTTTTGATATTTTGTAGGTATCGATATTAGCTTTCGATTCGATACCATGTAAAAGTATCGGAAAAAATGTTTCGATATAATATCCATATGTGTGGTACTGTGGTGTCGTGCGCGGGTCGGTGGTATGTACAGGTTGTACGGTGTATGCCGAGTACCTAATTTAGCTGTAACCTAACATATATAATTTACTAATTTAACTAATTTTACGGTAAAATATGCAATTGTACTTCTAATAAATGAATGGTTTTATAGTAAAAACACTTATTATAAAACTTGTAGAGGAGTAATATATCTTGAGTTGTATAGAGCCGGTTTTTAATGTTATTTTGATCGAAATATTTAGTAATTCTTAATGAATGCTAAAAATAACCATATTTATGATAATATCAATGTACCCGAGTAACAATTTCAGGGTGTGAGGTCGGTTAAATAGACCGATAGGTGCATGGTGAGTTCTAATTTTATTTTGAACTGTTTTTAAACTTTATTTGGTGTCTGGTCCGTTCGATCGACTGAACCGTGTTTGGATCGTACTTAGAAAAAAGAACTACTTTAAACTATTAAAAAAAAATGAACTAATAAAAATCCATATTAGTTTTTTTAGACAAGCTACTAAGAAGTTTTAATAGTTAACTACAAATAATTAGCTTACTACTAGAAAATTGTTAGTAGCTTACTACTAGAAAATTGTCGGTAGTTTATTACTAGAATATTAACTGTGCTTTACTATTATAAAATATATAACAGATTGTTTTTAGAAACATTTATGTAATAAGAATACAAGTGGTTAGGTTATTTGCTAGACGATTTACTTATAAAAAATTATACTTTTACCATAAGAGTATAGATATAAAATTAAAAAAAAAAACTAAGGAATAAAATATATATTTGATTATGAGTTATCACACTTGACACTATATATTATTACCTATCTAAATGTCTATCTTAGTTCACAAATTGATTAAAACAATCGCAGTTTTGTCTTTAATCAACTTTTAAATATTAATTTGATAGAATGACTTTCATTAGTAAATTCAAATAAACTGCATTTTCATCGCTCCTGGCACAATTTATAGTTCTTGCTGTAGATCAATTGCGGAGCGCATTTTTATATGATAGAGTACATTACAGGTTCGTTTTGCCAGCACTGCCACTTTCTAATCTTAAAATCAAATCTTCACAGTATTTTGTACTTTTTTTGTACTTTATTTACTACTTAGTATAAATACCTATTATTTTAAGTATTATAATTTTCTCTATTGAAGAACTGAGAGAGGTTCTTAACGTAGTTAGCGTTAAAATCTCCAAGTAATATGTTTAAGCGGCCCCCATACACGATCAATATTATTGCTCAATATTTAAATCAATAAATATTTCAATAAATGTTTCAATTTCTTTTGCATTCACACGATCAATATTATTGCTCAATATTTACATCAATAAATGTTTCAATTCAATATATTGTTCAGTTTCGGTCAAAATATCTAGCGAAGAGAACGCGATAATTGCTATTGCTCTTGCCTTGTCACTTGATGAAAAAAAAAAAACCAAAAAAGGTAAAAAAACAACGAAGAACCTGGTCAAAAGAGGGGTTGAAAAATAGACAACAATATACTCACGAAAAGCTATTAACAGAGTTGCGCAATTTTGAAAGAAATGATTTCAAAAATTTTTTAAGAATGGATGATGAATGTTTCGATGAAATTTTAACTTTGGTGAATCCATTTATTAAAAAACAAAATACGTCAATGCGAGAAGCTATACCAGCAAGTCAAAGACTGTCTATAACTCTACGTTATTTGGCTACCGGAAACACATTCGAGGACCTGAAATTTATCAGTGCGATATCTCCTCAATCCATTGGAAAAATTGTGATTGAAACTTGTGAAGCTTTAATATATTGTCTTCGAAACTATATAAAGGTAAGCTACATATTATATATGTTGGTAAAATTACATAACTAGTTGTTGCGTTAGAGATTGCTTTTATTCATAAGTTTATTTATTATAAATGAATATTATTATTAGTAGGTAGTAGATATTATAAGTATCGTAAATATATAAATTTATAGAACAAAATAACAATGAAATTAAAATTAAAAAAATTATGGTTGAAATGAATTGATAAACGCAGTTGCCGTATTTATGTTCCCAGATGGTTCAATTTGTGTTTGAATAGAGTAGTTTTGATCTGCTACACTTGTCATAACCCACGAAGACGGACTTGGCGTAGGAACTGGTGTATAACTGTATGGAGTACTTACTCTGCTTGAAATACTATTGATTTGAATGGAATCACGGTTCAATGTACCCAATTGTCCTTCAAATAAAATGTCAGCTATCACTTTTTTGGCGAAAATTTGTTGAGATTTATTCATTTTTAATAATTCATTATCCCATGTTTTAGCTATTTGTAATTCTTCACATTCCGGTTCGCACAAACGTTTACAGGCTAATGATATAAGTTCATCACGTTGATCTGTACTTCGTTTAGCTGGTTTATTTTTAACAGTTTGAAAATCTGTATCATTATCCTAAAATAACAAATTCATTAATAAAATAAAATCTAAATGATGTATGATCTTGTATAAAACTAATTAAGTATTTTTTATTTGAGAACCTAATTAATTATTATTAATTTTTAGTTGCCAAAAACTTCACATGAATGGAAAACAATCGCTGATGAATTTGAAGAAAAGTGGGATTTCCCACACTGTCTGGGATCTATAGATGGAAAACATGTGACAATAAAAAAACCACCAGACTCTGGATCATTTTATTATAACTACAAAAATACATTTAGTATTGTGTTATTAGCTTTAGTAAACGCTAATTATGAGTTTTTGATGGTAGACGTAGGATTAAACGGAAGAATATCTGACGGCGGAGTATTAGGCCACTCAGATTTTGGAAAAATGATGGAAAATCAATTACTTAACATTCCTGAACCTCAACAAGTGCGACGCAGTAATAAGATTCTTCCATACGTTTTTGTCGCCGATGGCGCTTTTGCTATGACTCAAAATTTGTTAAAGCCTTATAGCCGTGTAGGAAATAATTTAACTGAAGAACAACGATTATTTAATTATAGACTTAGTCGAGCGCGGCGTATTGTTGAAAATGCGTTTGGTATACTTGTATCTAGATTTGGTGTATTACAAAAGGATATACTTTTATCTCCAGAAAAAGCACAAACTATTGTTTTAACTTGTTGTCATATACATAATTATTTAAGATCAAAAAACTCAAAAACATATATTGGTCAAGGTTCTGTAGATTTCGATAATCACGAGACAGGTGAAATGCATAACGGAGCATGGCGGAATTCAAATCATCAATTATTAACATTACAAACTACTACCAGCAGAAATACTTCGGATAGAGCTAAAGAAATCAGAGACATGTATTCTATGTATTTTAGTAACGAAGGGACTGTACCGTGGCAAAATAATTATGTTTAAAATAAAATGTAAATAAAAAAATTAATAATAAATAATAATAATTATTATTATTATTATTATTATTTATAAAATAAATAATAAAAATGTAATTCAAATAATTAAATATTATAATATTAATAATTTTCATACCTCTCCTACAGTTTCAGTGATTTCGTCTATTTTATCATCAACATTGCTTGTATTTGCGACTTTTGGTGGTAGACGGATTTGTTAAGTGCTTCGTGATTATGCTGGTGTTTCTTGGTCCCGGAGAAAATGCATTTCATTAAAATATCACAAGTGTGACTGATAAATGTCTTCTAAACCAGCTCCAGATTTATACGAATCATTTACTTTTTTTAATTCTTTTCTATAATTTGTGCGTAAAGAATTAAATTTTTTTTTTAACATCATCTAATGTCGCTGTCGGAAAACGTTCTTGAT
>NW_020271386.1:1729-15539 GCF_002803265.2 Melanaphis sacchari | reverse complement strand
CGTAGCTTGCCCTGTGCTTTTGTGCATGGAAAATAAATAAATACATTCCGAAAAATTAATTAAGTGTCTAGTTATCAGTCATCGTCCAGTGAATATCGATTCCTGACAGGGCAATCCACCTGTAGCGGATTGTCATACCTCCTGACGTCGAAGGCGTTGTGCTGTTTAGTACGCAAAAAAGTTTAAGTCGAATCGAGCGCTCGATTTCTCAAGCGATCACCAATGAAAATCCAGTTAAACGCGTTTAAACCTCCCAGGTAGGCAATCCGACTGCGCCGGATCGCGGACGATGTGGGCGTAAAGGAGAGATTTTAAACATATTATGGAAAACGCATGTCAAACGTTAGGGAGTTGAAGATCAAAAAACTATATATATTTAATCATTTTTTTGATAACAGAAATTACAATTAATTAACACAAAATTTAAAAATTAAAAAAAAAAAAATGCAAAAAATCCGAATATTTGGTCAGTTATCGTACAGTCCGGATTTCGCCGGAACGTGTTTCGAACCTGCCTACCTAACGTCGGAGAACTTCGTCCCGTAGCTCGTTACGAAAACGGCAATCGAGTGTCTGGGTATCAGTCATCGTCCAGTGAATATCGATTCCTGACATGGCAATCCGCCTGCGGCGGATTGTCATACCTCCTGACGTCGAAACCGTTGTGCTGTTTAGTACGCAAAAAAGTTTAAGTCGAATCGAGCGCTCGATTTTTCAAGCGATCACCACTGAAAATCCAATTAAACGCATTTGAACCTCCCAGGTAGGCGATCCGACTGCGTCGGATCGCGGACGACGTGGGCGAAAAGGAGAGATGTTAAACGCATTATGGAAAACGCATGTCAAACGTTAGCTAGTTGAAAATCAAAAAAACTATACATAATTAATATTTTTTTTCATATTTTATAGATGGTTAGATATCGAAAAGAAATAATATGCGCTTTCTGTGATGACAAAATATTTAAAAATCAAAAGAAAAAAAATTTGCTACTGTTTTTCCCCTGTATCTTTCAAATGTAAGCGACTGAAAGGCTAAACACATAAAATAGTGAATTCACCGTCAAAAAACCGAGTGAAACAACTGTATCGTCATCAATAGAATGTTCTCAGGCTATAATATAAATTGCATATCACATAATATGTACATTTGAATTGTGCATACTGTTAGCAATAACTATAATTGGTTTAATTGAATACTATTGTGTAATTTAACGTTCGTGTAAAGTATATTATAATATAATATATTTTGTTCACATCAATCAAGCAGTATAAAATGTAATGTGTGAGATCAAAAATCGTTTTTAAAATTTGAAAAATATTTTATGAGTAGTAATGTCATATCAAAACGAAAATAGCAATTAATAATGATCGAATTAAATGAAAAAAAAAATGCAAAAAATCCCGTACGTGTGGTTTTCTTATGGGGCCGCCCGGAATACGCCGGAACGGGATTCGAACCTGTCTACCTAACGTCGGGGGACCTATCCTAACACCTATCGACTACCGCTCGAGTTGAAAACCGTAACCGAATCTCGAGCACTTAAACCGTTTTAGAGATGCGACGAATACTACATTATACGTCGTTTGACCCGTACAATTTTTACGATTCGCGTGTCACGAAACCGTAAATCGCATATTTATTGTCGTTTAGAACGTTTCCGACGTATTCGTTTACATTTTTTAATCGTATACGTCTCAACGACGTACCGAGTTTATCATCACATACACATATCACGATATCCCCCCCAAAAGGTATGCGATTTAAGGCATTACAACGACTGAAGAGCAACGATTTTGCGATTTTTTTGTATATAATAAACATAATCTGACGTACGTCAACAACGGTATGCACGTTTCTTTTTTATATGATATTATTATTATTTATATATACACTTATATAATCGTATTTCGTACGCTATCGAGACGATAAGGTCGCGGAGGCGTCCGAGGGCGGAGACACCGAAAACAAAAAAACGCGTAATCGATACGGATAAACGATTTATCGTATCGTAAAAAAAAAAAACAGTATTGACGATACGACGACCGACCGGAGAACGCGCCGCGAGTACGCTTTTTCCGGACGCGAACGAAATCCGGAGACGCGCGGACCGGACGAAAAAGACCCGCTCCGGGCTATAGCGTCGAGAACGCGACGGAAAGAGGTCTCGAAAGGCCGGAAAACCGGGCGAAAAGCGGAAAAAACGGTATACAAAAACAATAATAATGAGTAATGAGCAAATGAGCGATAACCGAACCGATAACGACGGCTGTTGGAGAAACGATAACGACGGGGAGATATGGGACACGACGACTGGAAGAAAAAAAAACGGAATTTTTCGATTGGTCGGGACACTAAAGTGCCCGCGTTCTGGCGGATTTTTCGGGAAGCCGGTTTTGGTTTTATATTATAAGATAATTATTTCCAATTTAAATTATTAAATAAATTATACTGAGTGATAAATATTATTACAAATAGCATATTGTCATAGTATGTAATAATCTATCTATTTTTCTATAGACATCTTATAAAATTATTTAAAGACTTCTAGTGTAGGTATCTAGTGTCTAGACAAATTTGTTAAGGATATATTGAACTTTAAATAATAATATTATAATTTACATTCAAATTCATGCGATAGCTGTTGTGCTATAAAATAACCTAACGCATTCTCATTTGTAAAAAATAAACTATAACTTCAGAAGCTACTTCAACTCAGTGAGAAATGCAGCTGAATTTAAAATTAAAATTATTTTGAGTGATTTAATTTATTACATTTTCAAATACATTGAAGTCGTTACAATATTTTGCAAAAACGTGTTCTACAATGCTTAAAAATTCAAATAAAACAGCGTTTGGGTACATAAGCTTTCCTTTCGTTTTTATGTTCACTAGTTCAGCACAAGGATGTTCGTTATCACCAGCTTTAAAAAAGCTTATGCATTCATCACGCTTTTGTTTTTTTTAAAATTTGTTTTGTCACATACCCACACACGTAATAAAGAATACAATCTCTAGTGCTATTTTCTATTGTGGAATCAACTATAGGGAGCACATCACAAGGTTTCCATTGGCCCTCTTCAATCAGTTCATCCAATTTTTTTTTAAGTTTGTTAATTTTTTCAAACCTTTCAAATGATGTATCATGAAAAATTTCTTTTAGATCTGATAATGAAATTTTAGGAGCATCAATGTTAGTAACAGTACAATTACTCTGTTTTGGAGGTTTAAGGACAGAGTATATTGATAGAATTTTATACAAATGGATAAAAAATGGGGTTGTAGGATGATCATTTGGTCCACATGACTGTCTTATGATACCAAAAAATTTCTGAAATGAAATAATAAGATAAAATATGAAATCATTATAGATGGAGAGTGTATAGGTATTATCATTAATTATAATATTATTACTTCAAGCGGGTATTGGCACATTTTACCAGTTAAGACATACTCATAGCCACATGATTCCAACAAATATTTTGAAAGATCAATCGTTGAATTTATTGTAACTCTAAGACCTTCAACTGTTGATTTAATTAAAAATTCTTTAGGACAAATATTACCAGTAACCATCTCATCTTCCCAGCAATCAATGTAATGCAATGCTTTCAAAAACCCCTATGTGAACAAATATATAAATATAATAAGTTAAATTATTTTAAAATATTTAAAACAATTAAATACAATTATAGTTAATTTAATTATTATTTCTTTACTTGAAATCCTTCTTCATTGTCAAGTTTAAAACCTTGCCATGGCAAATTACGATTAAAATTGTCAAATAAATCATTCCAAAATTCAACAAAATCAGCAGTTTCATTAGAATCTTTGAGCATTAAATTTCCTTTTGATTCATAAAATCTTATTGCGATTGCCATACTCTTACTAAAAATCTAGTAATTAAATATAAAAAGTATACATATTAATATATGGTTATCATTTATTAATACATACATTGATCTGTACAGTGGTGTAACTTCAAAATTTGGGCCCGGGAGCGAAATTTTCAATATTAAGAAGATCCGGGGGAGTGTATTCACCTTACTAAAATTACTAAAAAAAATTTTTTTAAATAAAAAATATTAATTTAATACTTCATATTATATACATACAAAAAAAATTAGTAAACAGACATAGCAGTTGTAACAAATAATAATTAACTCAAACCTTAAAACATTCTTCTGGACTTTTTATTTGTCAAAGTAGAAATAATATCTGACGTATTAATTTCTTTTGCAATTTTCTTTTCTATTGATATTATAGCCAAACTTGACAGACGAATTTGAGATATCGTACTTCGAAGATAGTTTTTAATTATTTTGAGTTTAGTAAAACTTCTTTCTGCGTTCGCCACCGTCACTGGTATTGTCAAAAAAAGAAAACAAGCTGTACATAAATCTGGAAAACTTGTCGCTATTAAATAATTGTCAACAATTATAAATTTTACCAAATCATATACAGAATTTAATTTTGAAATTTGATTTTCAAACAAACGTTTAAATTGAATAATTTGGTTGACCAAATCTATTGTTAAATCATTTTCATAATTGTTTACCAAAGAAGTAGTTAAATGTTTAAGTTCATTTTCATTCATTGAACATATATTAATTGGTAATATTGAAGAAAAACGTTTTATTACTTGGTTCATACCATTAAAACGGTGTTCGAGTTGTTTGATAATTATGTCCAGAGTACGATAGTAAATTTGTGTTTTAAAATATTGTTCAGCATCATGGAGACGTTCACCGTTACTTAATTCATCAAAATATTTAGTTGTTTTTGTTTTTCTTATTTTAGTGAACGTTGGCTCGACTCCCCACAAAATTGCTATTTGTTTTGCTTCCTCGAACACTCCTTCAAATTTATCACGCATTTCTTTTATTTTATTTAAGGCTGTTTGAAGCAGTTCAAAAGCTTTAAGTAAGTCTATATCCGATTTTTGTAGCAATAGTGATACAATTTGTAATGTGTTGAGAATTTTTGATTCGATGACAATTATTAAAATTACATCAAACTTTTGAAAATAGTTTTGAAGACCTGACGCTTTACCTTTTTCATCTTTATTTCTACCCATAAGTGAAATATATGCTAAAAGTTTTAAAATATCTACGTAAAGCAAACTAAGCGCTTTTAAACAATAATTTCGTGAAGACCATCGAGTAGTACATAGTCGTTTGAGTGAAACAGACACAGAACTCACTGATTTTAAGTGTGCCACCTTTTAATACTATTTGCAAAATATGAATAAAGGCATTCAAGTTTTTCATAAAAATTTTGAATTTCAGTAATATTTTTAACCGAGTCATTAATTACAAGATTTAAATTGTGAGCGGCGCAATGTACGTATAATGCAAGTGGCTGAGTGTGTTTGATACGTGCTTGTAATCCACTATAAACACCACTCATGTTAGCAGCTCCATCAAATCCAATCCCTCTTAACTTTTTAATATCAATTTTATTCTTTCAAAATTATTAGAATATGTTCCATTACAACCTGTTTGCCTCCACTTAAATCCAATGTAAACTTTCATATGCAGTTTATTTTTATCATACATCACATTTATAACGAAATATATGGCTTTGTTCAATTGATAACTTGTGTTGAGTCAGAAATATTGAAAATGCTTTCTTATTTTTAGTAAATATCAAATTTAACTTTATCAGTGCTGTAATTATTTCATTCGAATTGCTGACTTAAAGATTATGGTTCCTTTGTAGGTCTTTGAGAATTCTGCGGCATCAATGTATTTACCCAACAATCTGATTATCGCTAAATTTACCTTGCTTTCTGTCTCATTATTTCTGCGTACAATGAAATGGTAGTACCTTCAGTTGCAAGTGTCAACGTTGTAGCAATTAATTTAATCCAATACCTGCTCTAATTTGTTTCATCCTGATTTGCTTTTCTTGAGATTGCCATTAAGCAGATTTTGAAATAAATAAAGCCGGTGGCTATTTTATGAGGTATAGATTTTCAGTTCACCTCGTGTATGATCGGCAACTTAGCATCCATTTTGGTGCTGAAGATATTGTTCCAAAGCCACCAGTACAGGCAACATTTATAGCCCAGCATAACAAAGCCACGATCGTGAAATACGCAGTCTTTGATGGTTAAAATGATTCGTCAAAGACGTCCACCCGCGTTACGAAAGAACCACTGGTCTGCTGGCGACCATGTTCATCATTAATGTTTATCTTCTACACTTAGATGTCCAGAACTGAATTTGTATAATTAGCGGTACCAGTAGTAGATTGTTTTGTGCAGAAATGTTTATATTTTACTTAACAATATATCACAACTAATAGTGTTGTTCATATTTTATAAATATCGGTAACGTTATTTTCGGAGTTTTCATGGTAGCATTTCAAACAGATGTAGTTATAGTAGATTTTCCGAAGTAGATTCAACTGTCTTTGGGCAGTTTAAAATCTTCAATTTTGTTCATTATTTTTGCGCTTTCCCACTTATGTTTACTCATTTTAAAATACAATTTAAAAATTATAACTGAATAACAAATAATTCATAAACTGAATACGCGTACACGAAGATAACAGCAATAACGTACACGAAAATAAAATCGAAATATATGCGATTGTTCATTCGACTGACGACCGACTACTACAAACTTTACGAACAAACTCAACAAATAAAGATTTCAAATAATATCAAAACGATATTCGATAACGTAATCTGTAATGATTAATGACAGACGGTCGATGATATTGGTCACATTGATTGATAGCCGGTCAATTAATGAATATATGTTAGGAATAGGTAAAACCCAACGTTTAACAGTAATGATAAAACTTTAAACCTCATATTGTTTTTTTCTATAGTATCATACTCATGAACACGTAATACGTTGATATAATAATGTTCATACCCATACCGCAGCGAAAATGGTCGTATCTAACAATTTTGAATTAATAAAAAAAAAATGATTTGTTTAATAGTATATTATAATAGAAAAATATAGGTAGTTTTAAATTTTTATTAATAATTAATAGAAAACATTTTTTTATTTCTTTGGGCCCCTATACGAACGGGCCCGGGTGCGACCGCACCCTCTGATCCCTCTTAGTTACGCCACTGGATCTGTATTATTTACCTGAGTGCAAAGGCGAACACGCATTTTTGCCATTGAAGTTAAAACAAGGTGTTGCGGTGTTATTCTCGGTATGAGTCTTAAATTTCCGGGGTGTTTAATGTCTTCCTTAAAGACTTCTTTAAAATAATCCCATTCAATTTGTTTTGAATCTGATTTGCGCTGTAAAAAAGATAAACGGTGAGTTTTATTTGTATACCAATTACCATAATATTAATAATTAATTTTTAAATCAAATATTAATTTAAAAAAATGATATTTACTCTTAAGTATTTGTTATTGTATAAACGATTCCTGATGCATTTAAACAAGTGTCCAAAATCAAATAATACATAAACATTACGATCTGGATAAATTGGATGCAGGAAGTAATATTTTAAATTGGCTTTAGTACCATTAATTCCAAACTCTTTCCACATACGGCGGTTTGTGGTGGAACCATTACAAATTATACCATCGACATATATTCCAATATTTTCTAGTAACGTTATGGCTTTTACTATTAGCTGAGCTATCATCACACCTAAAACAAAAAATTAGAAAATTAATTGTAATTAAACTTATTAAAAAAAATATCTCGCAGCAATAATTTATTGATTTTATTAAGTGTATTTTGTAAACTTATGAATTTTAATCAAACCTTTAACTTCTCCTTTTGATGCAAATCAGCCAATTGTTTGACAGAAATTTGACTCTAATGACTGCCACATAAACACAAGAGCATGATCTGCATACTCTTTTTGAATAGAGTCAATTGGTTCATCATCATAATCTTCTAGACCAGAATATGTGAGATTGGAAGAATTAACAGCCAAACTTTTTCGCAAATTTATTGAATCAAATACCATGTTTATTTATTTCTGGAATGTCTTTAGTTTTTTTTTTTGTAAAAGGCGCAAGAAATCTTGGTCAAAACCACAAGTTGATTTAATCGATGCCAAATGTTTTCGTACTGTTTTGGGATGAGGCACTGGAAATAAAGCACTAGTTCTTAACACATTGGAGACGGACATAGGTTTTTTTTGTTATGACGTAGTAAATGATGGACTTGTTTAACAAGTCCAAAATAATTTAATCTAATAGACGAACGTTGGTTTTGAAATATTAACGTACGGGACCAGGCCCGTACTGGCAGCTCTTTTGGGGCGGTTGCAAAAATTATTTAAGGGCGCCTTAATCTTATGTTATTTAATACCATATAAAAGATATACGCGAAGACCCATTAGATAACAGGTTAAAAATCTTAATTTTGTTAGTTTCTTCTTATCAAAAACAAATAAAGAAATAAACACCAACTTATTGATATTAAAAACTCTTTTTTTTAACTGAGATGAACATACGCTTTTATATTATATAATTAAATAATAAATTTGGAAAAAAAATGGTATTACAATTTAGAGTGAAAGTAATCGATTCATTTCTTGGCTTGAAGAACACATCTTATCAATTATATGATTCCCGTCAACTTGATTTAAAATATCTCGTTCACATTGCATTAAAAATAAACACTCTAAATTTTTCTGTGCAGTTGTGGACCTTAATCATGTTTTTAAAAGTTTTAACTTCGAAAATGAACGTTCACACGTTACTTGTGTGAGAGGAAGGGTAAGTAGGTATTTATATACAATATACAGTTCTTTGTATTGTATAGAGCAGCGGTTCTCAAATTTTTTTGTTCGCGGAGCCCTTATATTCCTAAAAAAAATTACGGAGCCCCAAAAATCAGAAATGTCTATATGAGACAACTAAAATTCATAAAAAAAATGATGTCAATTGTAAATGATTTGCTTTTTATTTTTATTTTCTGTAAAATACGAAAATATACAAATTATTCAATTAGTATTAATTTAATTAGAAAAAAATAACATAAAATTTTAGCAATTTATTTATTTATTAATGTGATCCGTGATGTTGGCTTTTTTTATTGACCAGTATTTTTATATTTGGCTTGATAGGCGAGAGTTGAATACACATATCTGCTTCAGAATCCAATTTATTACGATATTTGGTTTTCATTGATGCATATGATGAAAATCCGGTTTCACATGGATATGTTGTTGCGAAAGGAAGAAGTGCTAAGATAGCTTTTTTAGCCAGAGATTGATATTCGTTAGTAATACTGCCACTGCACCAAAAATCTGTTAATGATATTTTATCAAATAAAGTTTTTAAAGATGAATCGGTGGTCATTTCAATAAATTCTTCATACTCCGTTATAGATAAATCTTCGGGCTTATCGTTGATTAAAAACGGATTTTTAACCCAATTATATCGTTGGATAAATTCTATATCTTTACTTTCTGGAAAATATTTTTCTAATGACGATAGTATTTCATTTAAATGTTGTTCAATTTCGCCATATATTTCATCAAAATCTTCAATATTACCATCAATCGATTCTAAATATTCCTTTAACAAAGGAAAACTATCAATTTTATGTTGAGAGAAACACACAGCCCAAAATTTAATTTTTTTTTTTTAAAGCTCGAATTTTGTCATTTGCCGTGAAAACGGTGGTCATTTTACCTTGTATTGATAAGTTCACTTTATTCAATTTTGTAAAAATATCAGCCAAGTAACTAAGTCGAAATAACCAAATTTTATCACTAAGTCTGAGCTGTAAATTAAATGGGTGATCGATGAAAAAAACGTACAATTCATTGCGCAATTCGAGTAAGCGTACAAGTGTTTTTCCCCGAGAAAGCCATCTTACTTCGGTATGGTAAAGTAGTGATTTGTGCATACTTCTCATATCTTCGCACAAAATTGTGAACAGTCTTGTGCTCAATGGTCGAGATTTTACGAAATTTATAATCTTCACTGCCTCTTCAAGTACATTTTTAAGAGGTATTGGCATCTTTTTAATAGCAAGTGCTTGACGATGAAGAATGCAATGACTATTACTACAATTGTTGGTTACTTCTTTAATTCGCGAAACCACGCCAGCAGTTTTTTTTCCAACCATTGCCTTCGCTCCATCTGTACAAATATCAATACAATTATCCCAAGTCAATCCTTCTATTTCAAAAAAATTGTTCAACATATTGAAGATTTCATAACCAGTTGTATAAGTGGACAAAGGTTGACATAATAAGAGGTCTTCTTCAAGAGAAGTTTGATATTTATACCTAACGAATACAAGCAATACAGCTAATCCAGAAACGTCAGTGGATTCGTCCATTTGTAAAGCAAAATTATTACATTTAAGACGAGATATTAATTCCGATTTTATATGAGTTGATATATCGTTAATTCTACGCCTAACGGTATCGTTGGAATGTGGAATAGTATTTATTTTTTTGACTGCCTTTTCATCTAACATACAACTAACAATATCAGTCACGCAAGGTTTGATTAGACTTTCGGCAATTGTATGAGCTTTACCAGCCTGAGCTATACGATAACTGACCATATAAGATGCCTCTGTTGCTTTTTCATTTTCCGTTTTTGTTACTTCAGCTATAAAGTTCTTATTCTTTAAAAGTTGATCACGCAATCGAATAAAATAATCAACAGGTTTATCTTTCACGTTTGTATGGTTAGTTTCCAAATGACGGCGCAATTTGGCTGGCACCATTGAACTATTCGAAAAAACTTTACTACATACAACGCACTGTGGATAACTATTTTCATGTATGAAACCAAAAGAGATATAATTTTCGTCATATTTTCTTCTTTTACTTACTGTAGTGTCAGATGTCCCTGTATCAGATTGTTTGTTAGGTGGACTATTTGCTCTTTTTAAACTCGCACTATTATTCGGTGTGACACATTTATTTTCATTTGCATCTGATGAGGATGATCCCACTGTATTTCTTGATTTTTAAGCCAACGATCCATTTAAATTTTTATTCACAAAAAAAAAATTGTCAACAATAAAAACAATTGATGGTAAAATAGGAAACACTTAATATGAAATAAACACCGAAATAACAATATTTGCGTCAGCGGCCGATGAATAACAAGTAATGACTGAAGAATCAAGAAATTATTAGAACTTCGTAGAATGCAGATTGTGCTATTGTAGATAAGTAAACTAAATAATTATCGTACCATTTGTCAAATGAACGAAAAACCCGACTTTTATCTAATCTCATTTTGACATTGACACAAAATATGACATTTGTGGATTTATAAATACCTATTTTAAAGTTTTAAATGTTTAAATGTTTAAAATAATACATATTGGTACGGTCCAAATAGTATTGATTATAAAAATAAAAATGTAACTAAGAAATATAATAATAATTTAATAATTTAAATTTAATTAATACAGATATTCTCAGGGAGCCACGGAGCCCCTAGACTAATCTCGCGGAACCCTAGGGCTCCGCGGAGCATAGTTTGAGAACCGCTGGTATAGAGTACATATTAAATTCTGTTAATATACGCAAGGAACATTTTAAACATATATTACATGTCTCATCTTTATTACACTTTTGTGGCTTATCGAAGTCGACGTCTGTCCATTCATCTTCAATATTAACTTCATCTAAGTTATCGTATGCATTATGCAAATCTGCTTTAGAAATCAATGGCCATGATGTAGAAAATGATACAAGTTCATCTTTAAGTTTATCTCTATCTATATCGGGTAATAGTTGGCAAATTTTTTTTAATGCATTTGATGAAACACCATTTTCCCTTATGCTTTTAAACCTGCGAGGATCAAAACAATCTAATTCTAGATAAAGTTCTTTATGTAATAAAAATCGCGTTTCTACACTTTTCAAAATTGTGTCTAATGTATAATTAAATATCGTTACTCGAAATCTGTCTATTTCATCAATAATATATTCATCGCGAGCAAGTTCTCTTGACATGCGTTTAATAGTTTTTTTACGTCTTATTGGGAGTTCTTCTTCAATCTCAATATCAAATTGATCTTCATGGTTTTCAATTTTACTTTTAAAATAATTAACAAAACATTTGGCAGCTTTCATGATATCATTAAAATTAGCTTTTACCTCTATAAGACTAGTGTAAGTACAACTTATCTGGTTATAAGCTTGTACAAAATCAAGATTTTGAGTCTGGAGATAATCTGATAATGGTGTAGTAATTTTAAAAATTTGAAGAAACATCATTGCCACTAGTATAGTTTCAAATGAACAAAATTTTTTTAAAAAAGACAGTGCATCATTTCTTGCTTTTGAATTAAACTCTTTAGAATTTGAAATGTTGTATAAAGATACCAAAAGTTCATAATAAACACATTTGTATTGATTTCCAATGTGAAAGTTTTCATTTTTCCAAAAGTCAATACGCCCAAATATTTTTACGATAGCATCATTTTTACTTCTCCATTGGGTTGCTCCTATACTTGCTAACCTGAGAGATGGTTTTTCTTTTTCGTATACAGTAAATCTTTTATAGGATTCTTTAAAAAATACATGGAATTCTTGAACACAACTAAAAACTGTAACACATGTTGTTAAGCATTGAGTTGTATCTGAAACTACCAGATTTAGTACATGTGCATAGCACCATATATGGATGTGATTAGCGATTATTTCTGATAATTTTGCAGATACGCCACTATATTGTCCACACATATTCGCAGCACCATCAAAAGCATTTACAATGCAATTTTCTATAGGCAAGTTGAGTACATCTAGTGTATTACGTAAAGTATCAAAAAGCGATTGTCCAGAAGTAGAAATGACGTGCTTCAATGCTGTTACTCGTTCAAAAACTTCATCGTGTATTACATATCTAAGTACGATTGAACATTGATCAAATGAAGATAAGTCCATTGTAGTGTCCATCATTATAGAAAACATTTTCGCTTCTTTAACCTGATTTGATATGATATTCTGAATTTCATGCCCAATGTGTTGAATTATATTAGTTACAGTAGTCGAACTCAAAAATGTCACCAAGCTTCCACGGCCGTATTTCTTATTACCTTTTGTTTATGCTGACTGATGAGCTTTTTTGCTTAGTTCAATTGATTTTTGTACGTGGGACTTTAATATATTGTCAGTATTTGATAATAGTAAAATTATTTCTAAAAAGTTCCTATGATTCAATGAATCATCATCAAGTCTATAGGCAGCTTCATTCTTATCGCCTCTATAAGGTATGCCTTGTTTGCCAATCAGTTTAATTACATTTATTATTTGTAAAAGTACACAACGCCTCTCATAAACTTCTTTTCTTTGTTTCTCCATCTATGCTCCAAATAATAAATTTAAAACACTTTTTTCTTTATTATCTTGCATATAAGATTCTGCAGATGAAATATGATGTTTAGAATGTTCATGTTCTTTAACACGTTGGGTAATATGCCTCCAATCATTGAATCCAGAACGGAATTTCGAAACATCATTTCTGTACACTAAACATATGGTACAATATAACATTTCATTTTTTTCATCATATGTTAACCACCGTCGATTGAATTTATTTCCTTGATCACCAAAAAATATATTTTCATTAAATGGCAAACGCTTATGTAACGTATTATGTGGCTGGATTGGATGAAATGAAAAAAATGTACGTATTTGGTTTATTTTTGGCTTACAAAATATACTAATTACATTTATTTCTTCTACTTCGTTAACGGTATTAATTGCTAAAGTGAAACTGTCATTCATTTTTTCACGTTTTTCAACTTCCATGTTTTGTTCTATTTTTTCGATGTTTTCTTCTTGCTGCTGTATTAGATTCTGAACGGTTTCTATTTGAATAAAATTTTTTT
>NW_020271386.1:0-1719 GCF_002803265.2 Melanaphis sacchari | reverse complement strand
AAAAAATAGCAATAGTAAATAATCATATTTTTAATTAATAACTATATTAAATTCATTTTCCTAAAGAAATAAATGTGAAAACAATTTTTTATTAGTCTGTACAAATACGATTATTTTAGTACCTACAAAAAAGAACAACACGTTTTATTTATATTCTAGGCCCTAGAATATAAGGTGATAACACCAACAAAAGAACAAAATTAAGTTTTGATTGTTTTCAATATTTATTTGTATAAAGTGATATTAGTTTTTTTTTTTTTAATATTTTATTTGAAGTTTAAAAGTATGTTTTATATTTATATGAATTTAAAAGCGTTAACGACTTAAATAATTAAATATTATACAATTGTTATTTGTTTATTAAGAGTTAAGACCATAAAAGTTATAATCATAAATAAATCATTCCTAGAATTATTTTAAATTTTTATTTTTTGATAATAAAGTTAATATATATTTGTTATAATTATAAAATCTCAAAATTCATTAAATTTTAAATTGTCACACAAATTATTATTATATTATAATTATTAAGAAGGCAGCAAAAACACAAATTGATATCTTATTTTAAGCAATTATTAGGGTGATCAGATTAAAAATTTGGGATTATTGGGGAAAACAAAACATTAGGATACTATTTATAATAAAGAATAAAAATACATATGTACCTAGGTATATATAATACAATTCATGAATATTTTTAGTTAAACATTTGTTAAACACTACCTAAACAAAATAAAATAAATAATTTGTAGTAACTAGTAACCATTATTGGTAACATTTCTTTTAATTTTTAATTTACTAAAATAATTATTATTTTTAGTGTTATTAAAAATGAAAAACTTAGTTCATACCTATATGAGATTAAAAAATTAAAATAATCTCTTATCATAAATAATAATAAATTAACTTTTATCAATATTTTTATTTAAAAAAATTGATAAACAGTAAACAAAATAAAACAAATAATCTGTTGTAACTAGAAACCTTCTTAAATAATATTTTTTATTAATTTTTTAATTACTAATATGACGATTATTTGAATTTTTATAATAAGGCGATACACAGAAGATATATTATTTGAGTATAGCCGTACAGGACATATATAAGCATTAAGCGTCCCAAAAGCATTCGTGGGGACTACAGGACAGTCTTTTAAAATACCTAAGTACGAAACTTAACCGTACCTATAGTACGAGACGTCTGGTCACCCTATTAATTATGATTATCTACTAAAAGTAAAACGTTAAATTACTAGAAATAATCTTTCATCAACTGAAAAATTGACAAATAATATTTAAATAATAAAATAACAACTTACAATATTAGATGTTTCTTGGACGAGGTTGATGTCAAATCGTCAACACGTTGTCGTACACAGTCACTTGTAATTTGTATGTTAAATAATAATTTATTAACACCTAACACTTTAAGCTCTGTGCTTCGCTAGCACTACACTGCGCCTAACTCGTGTCACCCACTCTCCGTATCAGGAGAAATAATCGTAAATAAAATGATAGTTAAAAATAAAATATGCTTAAAGTGATATAAACAATTTTATATTTTTCTAATCACTCAGTACTCTATAAGAACACGCTATAAACATCAGAAAATATTTTATAATAAAAGATATTGAATCAAGTAACAATAATACTACGGCATATAATATGATATATTGTCATATTGATAATATATTATAATATAGTGTTATCGACGATAGAC
>NW_020271385.1:0-6642 GCF_002803265.2 Melanaphis sacchari | reverse complement strand
TGTCTGCGCAACGTGACGTCACCGGGCCAATGCTGACTGTGCGGCGGGGCGGGGCGCCGGCCTGCCGGTCCAATCGGGGCCCGGCGACCCGTTCTCCCCCACCCGATCGGCGGCCCGGGACCCGTTTCCCGATCGCCGCTGCTGCGTCGGTCTGGTTCCGCGTCAGTCTCTAGTCCGGTGTCGCGCGATCACGTTCGCTCGACCTTTCTCCGTGTGTTTCGCTCGCAGCCGCAAAATCGCAGTGTCAGTAGTGGTGTCCGCGCGTACTCAACCCGTTCCGTAGTGTTTCGCTGTGCGTGTCCTTACTTTGTGTGGTGCGATCGTCGTCGAGTTCGTTTTTGTCGATACTATTATGCTCGTCGGCAGTCGTCAGAGTCGCCCATGGTGGTAAGTAACGGATTATTACAATATATATATACCTACAAAGGTATAGCAATGGCTATGAACGATTGTTAATGATATATCATGTCGACGACGCGACGAGAAATTATTCGTCGTGCTGCCGTTGTGTGTTGCGTAGTTGAGTCGAAAAAAAAAAAAACCGTCAACGCGGCGGCTGTTCGTGTTGTCCATTTCGACAACGGTGAAAACTCGTGCACCGATACGAAACGGCAACGTCGCACACGCTGGCGGTTCCCCTCTATCCGATTGTGCGTGTGCGTTTACGTGTGCGCGTGTGCGTGTGTGCGTGTAGCGCATGTGAAACCCCGACATGGTCTCGTGTGTAACATAACGCTACCTCCGCCGCCCGCCCGTCCAACGATTTGCCACTCGTACGCCGCCCGGTCCCGCCGCGCTCATTCACTCGACGCCGTTACCCTTGGGTTTCCTTCCTCCCTTCACCGCGTTACGCTCACGGCTGCCGTCGTGCCCATTCAATGAAGGCCAATTTATATCCCCCTATTATTTTTTCTCTCTCTTCTAGTCTTTCACCCCATTCTCTTTTTCACTCTTTTCCGTCACCCTCCCCTCGGCGCGTAGGCTGCGTGATAAATCATTTGACTTTGTCAGTATAGGTTCACGGTTTTACTTTTTAGTCGTAGTTTTTTTTTTATTCTCTTTCGCAACCAAACGGTTTTTCCTCCCCACCCCCGATGCGCCGTGGACCGGTTGTTGCCGTGGGAAACTGCCGGCTCTAAACTCTGAATACTATACACATATATATTTGTATACATTATTATTGTGTTATATTACTTATATTATTCATTATGTAATATGTATTATAGTATGATATGCTTACTTTATGTACATACAAAATAATTTATAGGTGTAAATATATTATGAATTATAATCTAACCATTAAATATTTTTAATTTAATTTTTTTTTCTTACGAATTATGTTTCGTCGAGTGTCTACACTATCCGCTATTGATATTTAAGTCACCAAGTAAATATAAAAAAGCACGAAATGAATTTTATGTTGTGTTATCCTTTATCATTATAGTTTTTAGCAATTCATGCACAAACTTAAATTATTATTATTATTATACATTAATTATATACCTATGTCTTGCACAGTTATATCGATAAGATGATAAAATATCGTAAATATAGTTATACAGTTTATATAGGTCGTCGTCGGGAAGGGGGAGTTGTTTACTCGTCGTTTCGGGACCGTCTCTTTTTTCTCTCTTACTCTTTTTCTCCCTCTCTCGCCGTTTCTGTCTCTCCATCACTCTTTATCTCACACAGTTGGTAACACTTTTACCCCATGGTGCGGCGTCTATGTTAGTTACTGTCGGTTGTCGCTAGTACACGTGACGGGAAAAGACACGCGTTTTTCTGATAATATCTATATATTTTATGATTATTGGCGCAGTAGGAGGGACATTGATTGTATCTGGCGGTAGCGTTTGTGTAAATTTCAATGACTTTATACGGGTCGTCCTTCTATTATTTATTTATAAAAGTGTATTTGGTAGCAGTAATATATTATTTTTTTTAATTTACATTGTATAAAAAAGAAAAAATAGCTGGGAGAAGGAGAAAAGTTAATCATCAAAATTTTAACTTATTATTTTATACTATTTTTAAAAGTTGGTGTTCGACTCATATACATGCATGTATATATAATATATATACAGATATATTTTTAACATTTTATAGATTTGAAACTCTACGGTGGCCTCTAAAGAATGAATTACATAATTATTGTGTGAATATTGGATTAGTGTAAAAGTATTATTGTACTTATTCGACAACGATCACACTTATAAATTATTATTATATAATTTATGACCTTAAGAAGATGCTATTAACTGTATTTGTTTTGTTCGTCTTGCAAATAAACAGTATGGAGAATTTTCGTTTAGTTAAACCGATTTGAAGTTATCAGCTTTAATTTTTGAGTGGATTGACCTATTACCAAAGTTAAAGGCCAGTACGTTATCTACCTAACCTAACTTGTGCTTGAGCTCTAGATTTTTTCGATATTTTAATTTTTTAAGTTAACATTTTTAATTTGAAATATTTATAATACTCATATTTTGCTTAAAAATAAAATATCGTAAATAGCTAACGCTTGTGCACAAATAGCGTTCTTGCCTTAAATTTTATCAATAGGTCGATTCACTTTAATATTAATACTATCAACATAAAATGGTTTAACAGAACGCTAATTTACATGTTGTGTATTTGTAAGACGGAGTCAACATCATGTGTTTGTTGAGTCATCTAAAACAGAGATCTATTATAATATTACACTTTTTTGTTATCGTGTTTGGTTTAATATTCTATATTATGATACTGCTATATATTGTAACTACCATCTTTGTTAGAAGTTCAAAAATACAAAATTGCTAAATTATTTTTTGGAACATGTTCCAGAACTATAAATTATCACGCCCGGTTTTTTTCTTCGTCGACCGTCGTATCTTAATTTGGTTTTTTTTTTATATTTGCTCCCCTCCGGATTGCATTCTTCAGGGCTCTAAAAACAACCGGTTTCCCATATACATTTATATATATACATACTTACATACATACATATATACATACATACATACATACTAGTATATACATTGCTCTATACGTGCACAAACGATAGACGAACCCCTCTTGTATACAGTGTGCTTGTTTCCCGTTCCGGAAATTATGGATAAACAAAAGGTGCAGCCCCTATTGATACTCTCACCACGCTGTGTATAGTGTATACAATATACATACATGTATATATATATATATATATTACTTCCATACTCATTGTGTTCTCACATAGACGTAAATCGTTGACATGTGGAGCAAGAGGAAAAATGTATTTGAAAATCGTATGTATGTCATGTATATTGTAGGTACACAATACTATAATGATGTCCCTACTATATACCTAAGCTGCCGCTGTTGTCGATATGTATGGTTGCGTTCGCAGTTACCGCTAAAATAACTATTTTGCATGTCAATATAATATATGAGATTGTTCCCGTATATAATATATTATGTACACTCCCATAATGTTTTTAACAATAGAAGGACATTTTGTCACACGATTATTTCTCCCTTTTATATAGGTGCTTATTAATTACTAATTAGTATACCTACATTCCTTTACTCTTGTTATTCACACCGTATTGGTATCCGAATGGATAATTGGTAGTTACTAATTATCTTAAGCATAGTGTGGACATCATTTATATTTTCCGTACTTATATAATTTTAAATATTATAATATATGTGTATAGTACTATAGTATACTGTGAAAGTAAAAATAATAATACTTAAAAATTAGATTTCGATAGCATATTATATTTTTAAAATAAATTTCCACCCGTGTATAGAAGACATACAAGAAACTTTCTGCATAAATTCGTTTACTCATCTTCAATACCTATATCATGGGGCTTTTTAAAATTAGTATTACCTCATGTATCAATAGTTCAGTGTTAAATAAGAAAAATTAAATTAGTTTTAACCAAAACATTAGCGTGATATATTTATAGGTATTACAGATTAGATTTCGTTGATTTGCCATCGTTTACTGTATTGACTATACCCTACATTATCGAATTCTTCACATAATCACATATTACGAATTATAAGTTTAACAGCAATGGTCTTTACACATTTATATATATATATGTGTGTGTGTGTGTGTTTTGTTTGTATTAAATATTTATTTTTTATTTTATTTTTGTTTAAAAGAAAAGTGGAGATTTTCGCCTTTTTGAATACCTTGATATAAACGCATTATAAAACGATAACGGGTGAAACCGGTTTATTGATTTTTTCTTTACATATTATCACCTGGACTTTGCTATATTAACACGCATAAGGAAACCTTATGTATCCTAAACTTCTCTCCCCTTGATGGGTATGTTCAGTCACTGTGAAAATGCTTGTCAGGACTGTTGTTGCAGGCGGATGTTTTTATTCCTGCAGTCGAATGCTTTTATCCCTCCCGATGTCCTAAATATTAACGGACGTTAAGTATTTTTACAATCAATCAATCGATAGTAAAAACATTCTTCTTCTTATTGTTATTATTTATTACTTTAGCTGAATTTTCGGTAAAAGAAATCCCAATGTGCGATATTAATCTTGTACTTGTTTATAGATTTTACCTACTTACGTGCGTGTTGATGCCATTGACTTGTCGCGTAGTCCATAACGATGTATAAAGATTATAAAGGTCGTTGATTTTTCTCTATTGTGATGTGCGTATACATAAGCGCGCGCGTTCGAATATAATATATTCTCAAGGTGTATATTAATGAACCGATTGCCATTGGCTATTTTTATTTTAAATTATCCGACTGTACAGATCGTTAGACATTGAATGTGCGGCCACCATTAAATACAAAGAAGAAAAAAATATACGTATATAACGGGCAAGGTTAACGTCTTATTTACTTGTATACTATACACGCACACAAATGAATCCGAATCCAATTTCATTGAAAAAGTATCCTCGCGTATGTTATATCTGTGCATAAAGTGTATCAAGTGCTGAAACTCTTCAGCCAAAAAGTTACTCGTTCGCTACCTTTTGTTGTGTAGTCTGTGTATGCAGTATGCCTTCAATTAATTCGACTATAGGTTATAGTATATACGTTTATAGAGTTTTGTCATTCCCGTGCACCACTTATATAGAAGTTTTCCCTTTTTCCTTACCTGAACTTGTGTACTTAGGGTAGTTTCACCCCTATATGTTCTCCTCCATCTCACGTGTTTATACACACATATACTGGGGTCGTCATTATTTCGAAAACTACCCTTTTTGGTATATAGTTTCTTTTTATTTTTACTCCCTCTGAAAACGCACGGTATTTGTCTTCACGAAATAGGTATTATTCTGCAGGTATATAATATATTATTATACAGGGGTTTATATGATAATATTTGTTTTGTATACGAATAATTTGATAGTAATTTTAATTTAATTAACTTTATTTTTGTATTCATTTGCAGAATTGAAATAGCAGTTCTCTGATATATTTTGAACATCGTCGTCATGTCGTCATCATCGTCATCATCGTCATCGCCTCCTTGGCTGCTACAAAAATTGTTCGGCGACCCGGTTGTGCCTTGCATAGGTGGAAGAGTAAAATTGACTGACGTTAACCGTCAACTAATTTGCGTCTTATGCCGCGGATATTTGGTAGATGCTACTTCTATCGTCGAATGTCTTCATTCTTGTAAGTTCATAGACATAAAAGATTATCAAAATAATTTGTAATAGTTTTAAGTTTTTACATTTATTATACTCGATAAATCTAATACAATAAATAATACATTCAAAGCATAGTCATCTTTCACCAAATATTTTACGTATTAATCCACATCATAGACCATAGTAGGTATGTACCTTCTTCATCTTTATACATGATTAGCCACACCGATGACGATAAGAAGTTACTTAGAAGAAGTCTTCTACATGCACAGATTAAGTATACATAAAAATTTAAATTGATATTTAAATGTTTGATTATACACTAGTTTTATTGTCAAATTTAAATCCCTAAACAATTTGTCACCCGAAGCAATGTTATCCTTTCACTCACCTTTTAACGTATAGTTAAAAAAAAAAAAATTAATAATGTAACTTATAACCACTTTATATATAACGGTTCGTATTTTGTTAGCATTTTCTGTTTATAACTACCTACATAGAATAATTGTATAAAATTGTAGAAACTTTAAAATTTTTATGGTGCTGCAGACGTCTGTTTAACATATTATAACATGTGTAATAATACTTATAAACCTAAACAATTATAAAAGTCACAGTTTTTGTGTCTGGGTTTTCACTGGGTAAACATTGCGCGTTTCAATTAAAAACTTCTCGCAAATGAATAAACGATGTCAATGAGGCATCCGAGATTCCCCTCGAATACTATAGTTTTTTTTCAAAAAGGGCTACATGTGCATAGAAAATGTTGCACAAAAGCCGCGTGCCTTATATATTGTAGTTATCCATTGACAAACAGTCCGTGGCGGTCACATTATAATAATGTGCTACAGCTTTGTATCGTCTGTCTAAAGGATCGCGTAGCTTGGTTGCGTATGGCGAAAAGATTAATTAAAAAAAAAAAAAAAAAAATAAATAATAATAATAAACATGAAAGAAATACCGTTGTTTATTATACTTTTCAAATCCGGGGCAACGTTAATTGTGCGCGTAAAATATACGGCTTTGCGCGCGGTTAT
>NW_020271384.1:0-7371 GCF_002803265.2 Melanaphis sacchari | reverse complement strand
CATCTATTTTTGTATTATTTTCAAATGTCATATTTTATAAAAAAAAAATGTACATACTTTGTTTTTATTGCACATAATTATTATTGCTAAAATTAACATTAATAGATTGATCAACAACCCACCCAATTGGAATGAAAATATTTATAGTTTTCATGCATTTATAGTGAAGTTATAATAATATTATGTTATAATAATAACTTTATTTTCAAATAAAAATGTAAATGTTTTTTTAAAACAATTCAAAACAATAGTTGTTTGTACTTCAAATGGTATACCTTAATATTTTGTTGTAATAAAAAAAAAAGTTTTCTTATGTGTTCATGTTTGTAGTCTATACTTTGTACAATCGGGTACAACTTCCTACGTTAAAACGTTAAGGCACACTATTTTTGTTTTTTTTTTTTTTTTTTATATGTTTTTAATTATATCATATTATGCCATTTTATATTTGTACATTTAAATTTTATAATCACTTTTTTGTGGAATTATGTCAAACATTTTTACTAAATGTCTAGTTTTAAATTTTGAAATGCTTTTAAAATAATTCATCATGTTATGTCTTTAAAACTTATTATCTTATTTTATGTATGATAATGTTTATAATGACTATAATAACTATTATTATATAATATCCATTTATGAAGTTATCTAGACACATTATGTTTAATAGATACTTATAAATAATCTTATAACTTGTATTAATATGACTAATAAATTAATATTCAATAGTATAATTTCATTATCTCAATAATAATTAATATTATTTGCCCATTTTAAATTATATCTAAAAATAATTATGTTTATTAAAACTCCTTTTAATATATGCATAGGCAACATAATATGTAGTTTTACGATTACATTTCTTATCAGAATAAAATTTATATGTAAATTGGTTTTTGCAGGTCATAGAGTACTTTATGTTGCAGGTACTGAAAGCGATATTAGAATCCAAGATGCGACTCATTTATTGGTCGGCTGGTCATTATTACTTATTAATAATCCTAAATTTTTATCACAAGCAATGTACAATTAAATTATATTTTATTTTTTGTATATATTATTGTCTGTTACCATGTTATACATGTTTTAGTAATAGTGATTTGAGTTGTGAATTAGTGGATATTAAAAATAATGTTGCAATTTAAATACAGAAGCTAATATTGAAATATTTTTTAATTTGTTAAAGAAAAAAGTGCCACTAATTGGATTGTTCAGGGACAATTAAATAATCCAGAAAAGTTGGTTAAATATAAAATAAAATCTATTTGTGTAATTTAACTTAAATTTTGTTTTCATTTTATAGGGTTGTGTATCATAAGTATTAGTTGTACCAATATAGCCAAATATATAAATTAATCAACTGAATGTAAAAGAGTTAACTTTCAGAAATATTCTGTGTGAATCTAAAACTGATATTTTGATTAAGAATAATTACAGAAATACTAGAAAAAAATGGTTTATTTCTAAAAAAGAATCCTCCATTCAATGAAAAAATCACTTAAATGATTCAGCATAATCATACTATAATACAAGTGGTTCATTAAAATAAATATACATTCATTCGGAAGTAAGCAGTAAAATATTGTAGTATGTACTAGTGTTGGGCAACGATATAATTTTGTGTATCGATATCGTTCAGATTTTCCCGATATTTTATTGCGATATCGTTATTTGTACGATATCGATATCGTATCGAAAATATAATTTTATGTTTACCTAAACAATTAAAAAAAAACTTTTCGTAATAATTTGATTATTAATCAGTGTTAATTAATTCGAAAAATAACGGACGTTTACATCACACCGACGACACAAATTACACTGTGAATTATGGAATATCCAGTGGTAGTGTGGTACTATACCGTATTCCTCTTAAAAGCCAGCTAAATATAATATTCAATAAAAGTTATAACATTGTTGGCAATATAAAAAAAACCTGTTTCCTTTTTAGATAACATTATAATGGATTATTAATAGTGTACAATAATTGACATTTCACTGGAACACGCGTAGTGTACACCAAACGTTATCAGCTGACACCTATTATTATTTATTATAGCTTAAAACCTACAAATAGTAAATACTAAATAGTAAATACCATGTATTTTTCTTGAAAAAATATTATTTTCGATATAACGATATATCGTACAATACAAAATAATATCGATGTCGATAATTTGTCACGATATCGATATCGTATCGAATTATCGATATCGTTGCCCATCACTAGTATGTACTATGTAGTATGGGTAATTGGAAAAAAATGTTCTGATAAAAAATATTATATTTATTATAGTAATAATATAATATTCATTTTATGATAATAAATAGTATATATTAAAATATCATGTTCCATGCTTATAAATTATAATATAGGTATATTATGTACATTTACATTGTAAATGTTAATAAATAAAATAACTTTTTTTTATATGTAGTATTATTATCTCCAACTTTTATTTAATAAAATGATTACCTATTATATATACTTTTATAAGTAGTAGTATTTACTATTTTGTAGTATGTATTTATAATCAATGGCAGTATTAATACATACAAAATTTTTCATGATCGTATTCATTTTAGAAACTTTTGATAAATTGTATGATGATTGTACAACAAAATTATTATTGTATACTATTATTGCATTTTAGGGTAGTACACTTTGGTACTTATGTATTTTGATTTTAATATTTAGATGGCAACTTTTGATTCTTATACTTTATATTTAAACCGTAAGCCTAGACTCTAGGTATAGAGGATAATAGATGCCAATTTGAGTTATTTTAACATATTTATAACTGTAAATAATACTCAAAAATAAATTTGTCTGTATTTTAAGTTTGAACTATTGACTGTTAGTTACTTAACTTAATGGTATACATTTTGAAAACATCAAGTTAATGCTTTTGGCATTGAGCCCACAATTTATAAAATACAGTTTTCAAATATTTCAAATGTTGTTAGCACATACATAATAATTTTATATGCATTTTAGACTGACCAAACATTTATGCAGTATTTTTTATGATGGAATGTAACTAAATGAGGCTTGTAGATTTCATAAAAATCAAATAATTAAAAACAAAAATCTATTAAAACTTCTGCCAATAAATCTATAAATCCAATAAAAAATACTATATATCATCTACACAACGTTTGGAGAAACTTAAATTTTAATATAATAGATGCTTTATTGGAAAAGTTAAAAAAAATTGATTTGTATGATTGCCTAGGGAAACTCATAATGTATAATATAACAATATAAGATATTTCTCAAATTATGTTTGTTTGAAAATCATATCATGATTTGATAATGTAATAAGTAATAATAACTAATAAGTACTAAAATTATTTTTAAATAATACATACATGTTAATACTATTAAAATACATATTTTGTATTGAACAAAAATACATTATTATAAAACCAATATTTTATCAGCTCTTTATTGAAGGTATAAAATTAGTAATTTGCAAAAATAAGTTTTGAAATCTTGTATAAAGACATAAGGTTGTGATGAAAATATTAGCATTTTTCATTGTTAAATCAATATAAATATGAAAATACACTACTATGTCAAAAGTATTAATTTATCAACTGAATCATTAAATTTAAATGTATATGAATACACATGAATACTATATTTGTTAATACACGAGAAAAATTTGAATGTTCTGTTTCTTATGTTTAGTAAATTTTATTATGTTTTTGTGATAACGGTACCACGACACTGGTTACTGTGTAGTCGGCTCTGTTATCTACACAGCTGTGCGTCGGCCTTCGAGTAATTGGCGTCGTCGTCAATATAAATATTATAAATTAAAAAATGACCGGATTTTTCTGAAATTGTAGTAGTTTTCTATCTTATTTTAACTATATAATATATGTCATGTAAAATGTGCTAATAATGTTGTCAGTGTCACTGTTTATTTGGTTTTTGTGAATTTTGTTGTGCAAGGGTGGCTACAACAGTGTTTGTTTGATAATTTTTGTCATATTTTTGGTCACTTGTAATTTTGTATTCACTTTTATTTCTACTTCTGTTCTGTTTGCACTTAGCGTTAATTTTCACGTTGAGTTTTATATTATGTACCTATATTGTAAATCCATTTTGTCGTCAAGACCAAATTTGTGAATCGTTCATTCGTTCAGTGTCTTCAATTGTTTATGAATCTACTTTATTGTTCCATTTCTAGAGTAATGTGATTTGAGCTAGCATAACCCAGTGACCAGTTTTTTTATTATCCAGTTTGGATCCACAGGTTATGGTACTTGTGTTATTTCAGTGGCAATTAATGTGTTTATGTTTTAGTCGTCGTATCTCGTAAATTGTTCATCACAGCTACACTCTCACAATTGCATGAGTGCAGGGCCACCTTATTCTTTTTGTTGTATTATTTGTATACTTACAGACTTTGGCTTGGTCACGTGAGTAGAATCAATTTGTGTGTAGTATTATAGTTGAGAAAGTAAAAGTCATATTATTGTTTTGTGCTGTTTTAGAGCCAACTTAGGACCATTTATTTTGTATAATGTATTTTTAGTTGTGTTGCTGTAAACCAACCTTGTTCTTGTCATATTATTATATTATTTGGTGCCATTGTAGGGCCAACTTTATATCTGTTTTCTATTATAATTAGTTATGCTACTGTAGAGCCAACATTGTTTCTTTTTGTTATATTATTGTATATGCTAACTAGGCATGCTTAAATATAATTGTGTATTTTATTATATTAGTTGTGCTGTAAAGCCAACATTATTATTCTTTTATTATTATACTATTATTTGTCATATTGTTTATACACAAATTGATTATGTTTCTTTATCCAGACCATTTTAAGTTTACAGTTCACTTAATAAATTATAAGCATCAAACCAATCACTGTCTATGATTGATAGTGTCCGAGTAACATACAATATTAATAATTATTAATTAGAAAATTTCTGTAAATTAACAGGTTATGTATGCAAAAAATGAGAAGAATTTGGAAGAAGCTATATTAGATATTAAAAATTTACCAAATAATTTTCCTAAGTTTGTTTAATGTTTTAAAATATTTTACAAACGAAAAACACAATGGGTTCAATTATACTGTTTGAATATTTCAACTTGTAAGAACAACACTAATAATTACGTTGAAGCATCATTAAAGGTTTTAAAAATAATTGTTCTTTGTAGAACCAAAGTGTATAATGTTGTTGCTTTAGTTAAGACAGTTTCAAAAGTATGGGAAGAATACTTTATCACAAGAATATTAGATTATGCATATGTCCGTAAAGATGGAATAAAAAAAAAAAAAAAAATATATATATATATATATATATTGAACTATATAAAAAAATGTCTAATATAATAGGTAATGGATTGTTTTTAATACCTAGTTCATCAAAATTTAAAAGATAATATTCAGTACTCGAACTCAGTAAGTACAAGTATTGGAGTTTGTAATCGCTCGGTAAGAGTTGTAAGAACCTTTTGTAAACATCATGCTTGGCTTCATAAAAATTTTAATTCATTTTTTCCTAATGCACCATCTGTAATATCTGAAGAGCAATTTTTACTTGGGAAATTGGTTCCCAGAGAAACATGTCTCTCGAGTGGCTGGTTAATAATATCCACTAATATTGATCATCCCACTATAAGTAATGACTCGATAGGCAAAAGTAATTTTAATTTCAAAGACAGTTCAAATTTAACCAATTTTCTTATTATAAATAACAAATGAAATTAAACGAATACTACTGTAACAAAAAACATAGAAAATTAATTTTCCAAATTAGAAACTATCTAATCCATGTACCATTAAAACTTTGTGAAAAATTTGCTATCAAATTAAAATGTATAAAAAATCCATAACAGTTAACATTGTTTCTTGTAAATATTAATAGAAGCCTTACATCAATCAATAAAAAAAAAGATCTATTAAAAGTTCAACCGACAACTATTTCTAAGAGAAGACAAGGATTAACTCGAGGTTCAAGAAAGATTCCATCTAAGTGGCTTCCAAAAGCCGAAAAGGTAAAATCAAAAAAAAAAGGATTCACAATCTTAACTATAATATTATAAAAAACTAAATAAATGTAACTTACTATGGCAGATCATCTTAAAATAGGTATAATTACCTATTATTAAAACTGTTATGTGTTTATAAATTAATCTTGGATAGTATGTTTTAATAATTAATTTTTGTTTACAATGATACATATTTAAAAATTATTAATAGTAGCTAAAAGTTGGTACAAAAGAAACATACCTTTTACGTTCTAAATCACCCTTTAAAATCTTTTTTTATTTTCCCAATCTTTACAATATTTTTCATACTTTGTGTTGTATATTATTATGATTCTTAAAGTTGATATTTGAATTATTTAAATTTCTGGTAATAACAATTTAACATTATTGATAATAATCAGTCGACTTATAAATGAGTTGCATCTTTTGACCATTTTACAGCGTCTAGTTTCTTATATCATGTACAGGAATTATCTTCACAGAAATTTTTGTCTTTGTAAAGCTTTACATGACTACATATTAGATGAATGTATTAACATGCTAAATAAATATTCACTGACCCTAGCAATCAGAAATAAGTCAACAAAATTAAACCTGTAGGGCTGTATCAAGGTAACTCAGCATTTTCGATTTTCTTTTGTTGTACAGTTGAGTAGGTATCTCTAATTCAAATTTAATATTGAACAATCTTCTAAAAAAAATGACGATGATAATAAATAAAATTAAATCAACTAGTAGGTGGCTGTTTTAAAAAATGTTTCACGTTATATTATTACTTTAAACATAAAGTTGATAGACAATTTTTTTTTTTCATAATTGATATAAGTTGCAAACTGTACTTAATTGTAACTAAAAACTATTTAGTATTAACTTTTTATGTTTACAAAAAATATTTAAAAATAAAAAAAAACAATCAAGTTTATGAAGTATAGTTTTACATGCAACCAGTAGACATTTTTTAAAACAAAAAAAAAAGTATGCTATTTAATTTACCCATGTTAAAATATCTTTTTATTAAGAGTGCCTAATAATAATTTTTGGTTAATGTTAAATTTCAAAATAAAATATTTGTAGTAATATTTTTATACTTCTCACAAAATATAGATTCATAAAATTTAGCATAAACTAATTATTTGATGAAATTGAATCATTAGGTTTATTAAAAAAAAAAAAATGAATGTTAATAATTTATTAATTTTACAACATAAAAAAAAATTATACTTAATTATATCAGTTAATCAGTTATATCTTAATTACTTAGGCCAAATTTCTAAGGTTAAAAAATATAGTAACTAATTCTATTTACTTAAAAAAATATTAAACAATTTTACCCGGGTATGTATGCCTATCAGTTC